>NC_057804.1:249478189-249502429 GCF_018294505.1 Triticum aestivum | reverse complement strand
GGTTTCCAACCCTAGGCGCAGGGGGGCCCAAGGGGGTGCGCACTAGCCCACTAGGGGCTGTTTCCCCTCCCACTTCAGCCCACGGGGCCCTCCGGGATAGGTGGCCCCACCCGGTGGACCCCCGGGACCCTTCCGGTGGTCCCGGTACAATACCGGGTGACCCCAAAACTTTCCCGATGGCCGAAACAGCACTTCCTATATAGTTTGCTTTACCTCCGGACCATTCCGAAACTCCTCGTGACGTCCGGGATATCATCCGGGACTCCGAACAACATTCAGTTTGCTGCATACTCATATTCATACAACCCTAGCGTCATCGAACATTAAGTGTGTAGAGCCTACGGGTTCGGGAGACATGTAGACATGATCGAGACGGCTCTCCGGTCAATAACCAACAGCGGGATCTGGATACCCATGTTGGCTCCCACATCCTCTTCGATGATCTCATCGGATGAACCACGATGTCGAGGGTTCAAGCAACCCCGTGTACTATTACCTTTGTCAGACGGTATGTTACTTGCCCGAGACTCGATCGTCGGTATCCCAATACCTTGTTCAGTCTCATTACCGGCAAGTCACTTTACTCGTACTGTAATGCATGATCTCGTGACCAGACACTTGGTCACTTTGAGCTCATTATGATGATGCACTACCGAGTGGGCCCAGTGATACCTCTCCATAACACGGAGTGACAAGTCCTAGTCTCGATCCGTGTCAATCCAACAGACACTTTCGGAGATACCTGTAGTGCACCTTTATAGTCACCCAGTTACGTTGCGACGTTTGGTACACCCGAAGCACTCCTACGGTATCCGGGAGTTACACGATCTCATGGTCTAAGGAAGAGATACTTGACATTGGAAAAGCTCTAGCAAAACGAACTACACGATCTTGTGCTATGCTTAGGAATGGGTCTTGTCCATCACAACATTCTCCTAATGATGTGATCCCGTTGTCAACGACATCTAATGTCCATAGTCAGGAAACCATGACTATCTGTTGACCAACGAGCTAATCAACTAGAGGCTTACTAGGGACGTATTGTGGTCTATGTATTCACACGTGTATTACGATTTCCGGGTGTTGATCATGTTTTCCTCACGAGAGAGGTTTAGTCAACGGATCTGCGACATTTAGATCCATATGTACTTTGCAAATATCTATGTCTCCATATTGAACATTTTCACGGATGGAGTTGAAGCGACACTTGATGTGCCTGGTCTTCTTGTGAAACCTGGGCTCCTTGGCAAGGGCAATAGCTCCAGTGTTGTCGCAGAAGAGTTTGATCGGCCCCGACGCATTGGGTATGACTCCTAGGTCGGTGATGAACTCCTTCACCCAAATTGCTTCATGCGCTGCCTCCGAGGCTGCCATGTACTCTGCTTCACATGTAGATCCCGCCACGATGCTCTGCTTGTAGCTGCACCAGCTTACTGCTCCACCATTCAACATATACACGTATCCGGTTTGTGACTTAGAGTCATCCAGATCTGTGTCGAAGCTAGCGTCGACGTAACCCTTTAAGACAAGCTCTTCTTCACCTCCATAAACGAGAAACATGTTCTTTGTCCTTTTCAGGTACTATAGGATATTCTTGACCACCGTCCAGTGTTCCTTGCTGGGATTACTTTGGTACCTTCCTACCAAACTTACGGCAAGGTTTACATCAGGTCTGGTACACAGCATGGCATACATAATAGATCCTATGGCTGAGGCATAGGGGATGATGCTCATCTCTTCTTTATCTTTTGTCGTGGTCGGGCATTGAGCCGAGCTCATTCCCACACCTTGCAGTACAGGCAAGAACCCTTTCTTGGACTGATCCATTTTGAACTTCTTCAAAATCTTATCAAGGTATGTGCTTTGTGAAAGACCTATGAGGCGTCTCGATCTATCCCTATAGATCTTGATGCCTAATATGTAAGCAGCTTCTCCAAGGTCCTTCATTGAAAAACACTTATTCAAGTAGGCCTTAATGCTGTCCAAGAATTCTATATCATTTCCCATCAAAAGTATGTCATCTACATATAATATGAGAAATGCTACAGAGCTCCCACTCACTTTCTTGTAAATGCAGGCTTCTCCATAAGTCTGCATAAACCCAAACGCTTTGATCATCTCACCAAAGCGAATGTTCCAACTCCGAGATGCTTGCACCAGCCCATAAATGGATCGCTAGAGCTTGCACACTTTGTTTGCATTCTTAGGATCGACAAAACCTTCCAGCTGCATCATATACAGCTCTTCCTTAAGATAACCGTTAAGGAATGCCGTTTTGACGTCCATCTGCCATATCTCATAATCATAGTATGCGGCAATTGCTAACATGATTTGGACGGACTTAAGCTTCACTACTGGAGAGAAAGTCTCATTGTAGTCAATCCCTTGAACTTGCCAATAACCCTTAGCGACAAGTCGAGCTTTATAGATGGTGACATTACCATCCGCGTCCGTCTTCTTCTTAAAGATCCATTTGTTTTCTAGCGCTCGCCGATCATCTGGCAAGTCAGTCAAAGTCCATACTTTGTTTTCATACATGGATTCTATCTCGGATCGCATGGCTTCTAGCCATTTGTTGGAATCTGGGCCCGCCATCGCTTCTTCATAGTTCGAAGGTTCACCGTTGTCTAACAACATGATTTCCAGGACAGGGTTGCCATACCACTCTGGTGTGGAACGTGTCCTTGTGGACCTACGAAGTTCAGTAGCAACTTGATCAGAAGTACCTTGATCATCATCATTAATTTCCTCTCCAGTCGGTGTAGGCACCACAGGAGCATTTTCCTGAGCTGCACTACTTTCCGGTTCAAGAGGTAGTACTTCATCGAGTTCTACTTTCCTCCCACTTACTCCTTTCGAGAGAAACGCTTTTTCCAGAAAGGATTCGTTCTTGGCAACAAAGATCTTGCCCTCGGATCTTAAGTAGAAGGTATACCCAATGGTTTCCTTGGGGTATCCTATGAAGACGCATTTTTCCGACTTGGGTTCAAGCTTTTCAGGTTGAAGTTTCTTGACATAAGCATCGCATCCCCAAACTTTTAGAAACGACGGCTTAGGTTTCTTCCCAAACCATAATTCATACGGTGTCGTCTCAACGGATTTAGACGGTGCCCTATTTAAAGTGAATGTAGCTGTCTCTAGAGCGTATCCCCAAAATGATAGCGGTAAATCGGTAAGAGACATCATAGATCGCACCATATCCAATAGAGTGCGATTACGACGTTCGGACACACCGTTACGCTGAGGTGTTCCAGGCGGCGTGGGTTGTGAAACGATTCCACATTTTCTTAAGTGTGTACCAAATTCGTGACTTAAATATTCTCCTCCACGATCCGATCGTAAGAATTTTATCTTGCAGTCACGTTAATTCTCCACTTCATTATGAAATTCCTTGAACTTTTCAAAGGTCTCAGACTTGTGTTTCATCAAGTAGACATACCCATATCTACTCAAGTCATCAGTGAGTGTGAGAACATAACGATATCCTCCGCGAGCCTCAACGCTCATTGGGCCACACACATTAGTATGTATGATTTCCAATAAGTTGGTTGCTCGCTCCATTGTTCCGGAGAACGGGGTCTTGGTCATTTTGCCCATGAGGCATGGTTCGCATGTGTCAAATGATTCATAATCTAGAGACTCTAAAAGTCCATCAACATGGAGCTTCTTCATGCGCTTGACACCAATGTGACCAAGGCGGCAGTGCCACAAGTATGTGGGACTATCGTTATCAACTTTACATCTTTTGGTATTCACACTATGAGTATGTGTAACATTACGTTCGAGATTCATTAAGAATAAACCATTGACTATCGGAGCATGACCATAAAACATATCTCTCATATAAATAGAACAACCATTATTCTCGGATTTAAATGAGTAGCCATCTCGTATCAAACGAGATCCAGATACAATGTTCATGCTCAAACTTGGCACTAAATAACAATTATTGAGGTTTAAAACTAATCCCATAGGTAAATGTAGAGGTAGCGTGCCAACGGCGATCACATCGACCTTGGAACCATTCCCGACGCGCATCGTCACCCTGTCCTTCGCCAGTCTCCGCTTATTCCGCAGCTCCTGCTGTGAGTTATAAATGTGAGCAACGCCACCGGTATCAAATACCCAGGAGTTACTACGAGTATTGGTAAGGTACACATCAATTACATGTATATCAAATATACCTTTAGTGTTGCCGGCCTTCTTCTCCGCTAAGTATTTGGGGCAGTTCCGCTTCCATGACCCTTCCCTTTGCAATAAAAGCACCCAGTCTCAGGCTTGGGTCCATTCTTTGACTTCTTCCCGGCAACTGGCTTACCGGGCGCGGCAACATCTTTGCCGTCCTTCTTGAAGTTCTTCTTACCCTTGCCCTTCTTGAACTTAGTGGTCTTATTGACCATCAACACTTGATGTTCTTTCTTGATTTCAACCTCTGCTGACTTCAGCATTGAAAATACTTCAGGAATGGTCTTCACCATCCCCTGCATATTGTAGTTCAACACAAAGCTCTTGTAGCTCGGTGGGAGCGACTGAAGGATTCTGTCAATGACCGCCTCATCTGGGAGGTTGATCTCCAGCTGGGACAGGCGGTTGTGCCACCCAGACATTTTGAGTATGTGCTCACTGACAGAACTGTTTTCCTCCATCTTACAACTATAGAACTTGTCGGAGACTTCATATCTCTCGACCCAGGCATGAGCTTGGAAAACCATTTTCAGCTCCTCGAACATCTCATATGCTCCGTGTTTCTCAAAACGCTTTTGGAGCCCCGGTTCTAAGCTGTAAAGCATGCCGCACTCAACGAGGGAGTAATCACCAGCACGTGATTGCCAAGTATTCATAACATCATGGTTCTCTGGGATGGGTGCTTCACCTAGCGGTGCATCTAGGACATAATCTTTCTTGGCTGCTATGAGGATGATCCTCAGGTTCCGGACCCAGTCCGAATAGTTGCTTCCATCATCTTTCAGCTTGGTTTTCTCTAGGAACGCGTTGAAGTTCATGTTGACATGAGCATTGGCCATTTGATCTACAAGACATATTTTGCAAAAGTTTTAGACTAAGTTCATGATAATTAAATTCATCTAATCAAATTATTTAATAAACTCCCACTCAGATTAGACATCCCTCTAGTCATCTAAGTGTTACATGATCTAAGTCGACTAGGCCGTGTTCGATCATCACGTGAGACGGACTAGTCATCATCGGTGAACATATCCATGTTGATCGTATCTTCCATACGAGTCATGTTCGACCTTTCGGTCTCTGTGTTCCGAGGCCATGTCTATACATGCTAGGCTCGTCAAGTTAACCCTAAGTGTTCTGCATGTGTAAATCTGTCTTACACCCGTTGTATGTGAACGTAAGGATCTATCACACCTGATCATCACGTGGTGCTTCGAAACGACGAACTTTAGCAACGGTGCACAGTTAGGGGAAACACTTTCTTGAAATTATTATAAGGGATCATCTTATTTACTACCGCCGTTCTAAGTAAATAAGATGCATAAAACATAATAAACATCACATGCAATTATATTGTAGTGACATGATATGGCCAATATCATATAGCTCCTTCGATCTCCATCTTCGGGGCTCCATGATCATCTTCATCACCGGCATGACACCATGATCTCCATCATCATGATCTCCATCATTGTGTCTTCATGAAGTTGTCACGCCAACGACTACTTCTACTTCTATGGCTAACGCGTTTAGCAATAAAGTAAAGTAATTTACATGGCGTTCTTCAATGACACGCAGGTCATACAAAATAAAGACAACTCCTATGGCTCCTACCGGTTGTCATACTCATCGACATGAAAGTCGTGATTCCTATTACAAGAACATGATCTCATACATCACAATATATCATTCATCATTCATCACAACTTCTGGCCATATCACATCACATGACAATTGCTGCAAAAACAAGTTAGACGTCCTCTAATTGTTGTTGCATCTTTTACGTGGCTGCAATTGGGTTCTAGCAAGAACGTTTTCTTACCTACAAATAATCACAACGTGATTTTGTCAACTTCTATTTACCCTTCATAAGGACCCTTTTCATCTAATCCGCTCCAACTAAAGTAGGAGAGACAGACACCCGCTAGCCACCTTATGCAACTAGTGCATGTCAGTCGGTGGAACCTGTCTCACGTAAGCGTACGTGTAAGGTCGGTCCGGGCCACTTCATCCCACAATACCGCTGAAGCAAGAAAAGACTAGTAGCGGCAAGCAAGTTGACAAGATCTACGCCCACAACAAAATTGTGTTCTACTCGTGCAATACAGAACTACGCATAGACCTACCTCATGATGCCACTGTTGGGGAACGTTGCAGAAAATAAAAAAAAATTCTACGGTTTCACCAAGATCCATCTATGAGTTCATCTAAGCAACGAGTGAAAGGAGAGATGCATCTACATACCACTTTGTAGATCGCGAGCGGAAGCGTTCAAAAGAACGGGGTTGAGGTAGTCGTTCTCGTCGTGATCCTTTCACCGGAGATCCTAGCGCCGAACAGACGGCACCTCCACGTTCAACACACGTACGGTCAGCGTGAAGTCTCCTCCGTCTTGATCCAGCAAGGGGGAAGGAGAGGTTGATGATGATCCAGTAGCACGACAGTGTGGTGGTGGATGCAGCAGAACTCCGGCAGGGCTTCGCCAAGCTGCTGCGGGAGGAGGACGAGGTGTAGCAGGGGGAGGGAGGCGCCAAGACTTGGGGTGTGGCTGCCCTCCCCCCTGCCCTCCTTTATATAGGCCCCCAGGGGGGGAGCCGGCCCTGGGAGATGCAATCTCCCAAGGGGGCGGTGGCCAGGGGGGTGGAGTGCCCCCCAAGGCAAGTGGTGCGCCCCCCACCTAGGGTTTCCAACCCTACGCGCAGGGAGGGGCCCAAGGGGGGGGGGGTGCACCAGGCCACTAGGGGCTGGTTCCCCTCCCACTTCAGCCCACGGGGCCCTCCGGGATAGGTGGCCCCACCCGATGGACCCCCGGGACCCTTCCGGTGGTCCCGGTACAATACCAGGTGACCCCGAAACATTCCCCATGGCCGAAACAGCATTTCCTATATGGTTTTCTTTACCTCCAGACCATTCCGAAACTCCTCGTGATGTCCGGGATCTCATCCGGGACTCCGAACAACATTAGGTTTGCTACATACTCATATTCATACAACCCTAGCATCACCGAACCTTAAGTGTGTAGACCCCACGGGTTCGGGAGACATGCAGACATGACCGAGATGGCTCTCCGGTCAATAACCAACAGCGGGATCTGGATACCCATGTTGGCTCCCACATACTCCTCGATGATCTCATCGGATGAACTACGATGTCGAGGGTTCAAGCAACCCCGTATACTATTCCCTTTGTCAGACGGTATGTTGCTTGCGCGAGACTCGATCGTCGGTATCCCAATACCTCGTTTAGTCTCGTTACCGGCAAGTCACTTTACTCGTACCATAATGCATGATCCCGTGACCAGACACTTGGTCAGTTTGAGCTCATTACGATGATGCACTACCGAGTGGGCCCAGTGAGACCTCTCCATAACACGGAGTGACAAATCCCAGTCTCGATCCGTGTCAATCCAACAGACACTTTTGGAGATACCTGTAGTGCACCTTTATAGTCACCCAGTTACGTTGTGACGTTTGGTACACCTGAAGCACTCCTACGGTATCCGGGAGTTACACGATCTCATGGTCTAAGGAAGAGATACTTGACATTGGAAAAGCTCTAGCAAAACGAACTACACGATCTTGTGCTATGCTTAGGAATGGGTCTTGTCCATCACATCATTCTCCTAATGATGTGATCCCGTTGTCAACGATATCTAATGTCCATAGTCAGGAAACCATGACTATCTGTTGACCAACGAGCTAGTCAACTAGAGGCTTACTAGGGACGTATTGTGGTCTATGTATTCACACGTGTATTACGATTTCCGGATAATACAATTATAGCATGAATAAAAGACAATTATCATCAAAAAGGAAATATAATAATAATCCTTTTATTATTGCCTCGAGGGCATATTTCCAACACGGCCCAGGGAGCCGGATGTTCATGTCGGCCCTCCCTGGCTTCCATCAATGGATTTTTATAGTCAGGGTTAAAGACTGAGAGGCCCTATGCATGTTCAAATATGCGAGTAGCATATACAATACAAATCAAGAAAAAGAAAAGAGAAGACCGCAAACATTACAAAAACACAATTTTGACAAATTATCTCTATTGTAAAATTAAGGGAGTAACTCATTATTCGAGAGAACTGGCCACTGACAATTCAGTTACAATTATCAAAGAGAACTGTAAATTACTAACTTAATTACATCATTCTTCACATAAGCTTCTCACTGAGGAAATTTACTAAGGAAATTTCTTGACTAGAATGTCACATTTCAAGCCATTGCAGTTATAAAACCTAGCCCTATTGTCATTTAAATTGCAAATTAATCATCAAGGATGCACAATAATTTATGACCCACAAACGATTTGGAGCCTAAGGAGGAGAAAATATCAATAAATACACACGTAGTAAGATGCATTGCAATAGTCGTATTACTTGAATTTGTAAGCTGACCGGCAAAATCAGATCAATCATGCATAGTACACAAAAGAAACAAAGCTTTAACCATAATTGGTGCTTAACCTTCTTGCCCATGCTAATGATTTTGGCCATGAAGGCATCAGAGTAAGGGGAGGAAGAACGGGATGGCGCCTGCCGGAAGTTCCCGATGGGTGTGGACGGCCTGGCCAAGCCATCTCCCTCCATGATAGGTGGCAGTCGGCTGATTGGTGTAAATATGAAGAGATGTGAAAATAAGCTCGAGGAAATTAAGATGGACCAGCAAACTAACAAAAGCAGAATATAACATAATACATGAACAGTAAACATTTTTACAAACCCCCAATTTGTTTTTTTGCTGAGAGCTCCTCAGATGTCCAAACAATATGAAAATTGGAGCGGACCTGATGCATCAAATTGTCTACCGACAAAAAAATTGGATTTTTTTGAATTTTTCTAGTATTTATTTTGATTTTTTCGTTGGTGTGGGTGCATATGAGCTCGGGTGCAGAGATGGATTTTCGTCCATAAGGCACACTTCTCACAAAAAAAAGAGATGGCCACTGTGAAGAAGCACGGGCCTAGTATGTCTCTAATAACAGAGATGCTCCTATTCAATATAACTAAACTATTGAGCAAAAGGAAAACATACATGTAGCTATAAATCAAATAATACACATGTAGCTAGAAAGAAAGGAAGCAAACCTCAAGTAGGAAAATAGAGTTACAACAAAACGGAAGATCCACATGCAGCAACACAGGAGATCGCATAACCTGATAAATAAACATAAATGAAGTAGTCAGAGCAGGCAAAGAAAACTTCATGCGCCAAGGCATTAAAACATTTTACAGTTTAGTTTGCAAGTTCAAAATTGACACCATGGTGGTGCACAACTATAGAGAGACCAGCGTGCTATGCATGTATACCATGTTTCACTTTGAAAATAAAGCTGGATTGCAACTGAAATATCTCTCCATGTATTTCCTATATTACACACACCTAAATTAAACCAGCAAGTTAGCATGTCATTATTTACAAAGAAACACCACAATAACCTAGTCAACCATATCCCTTCTTTAATATTTCCTTTCTTTTTTGTAATTCTAATTTTTCAACATAGCACAAGGATTTATCCCTATTTAATCTCACACTAATATCTAAACTTAGTGTGTGGCATATATGTTAATACCCCCAACCAAAAATCTGAGAAGAGCAAGAACAACAAAAACTGAGGAAGTTCCCTTGGTTGTTTCATGTTTTTGTCGAACTGGAAAAATCATTTGTAGGCAACTCAAGTTATATGCCGCGTGCAAGAAGTGAACTTCCTCAGAAACCTCACAAATGTACGACAAGTTAGGTAAGTAGCAATATATTGAGGATGAAAAAAATTCTTATCGATACATGAGTTGAGAAACCAATCAAATACCTTCAGATTAAATGACGCAACTATCCTAGAAAGATCTTAAGCCTGGAGGACCCTTCAACTGAACAAAAAACAGCAAGTCAACATATCAACAACAACACAAGAGAAAACTTGTTATCAAATCCAGTAGTTAACGAAAAAACATGCTACTAATTCTTAATATCATTAACCTGTAAGATTTGTACACGTAAAGGCATGTTAGTGACTCTTACACCAAATCAGTATACCACCGCCATAGTACTATACCGTCTAGTTACTATATCATTATCAGACTAAAGAAAAACATTGCAGCCCCCTTCCTCCACTTTGCGGATGTAGCCTCGTGTTCCCTCCGCTTCAGATCAGGAACCTGAGGGAGGAAGAATGGACGGCGGGTGATGGTTATTTCCACTCTTGTTCCAATGTGATCAGGAAGCAAATGCAATCCAGTTTTAGAAAACCAAACTATATATACCTAAAGGATCAGTGTTCTAAAAATGTGAGTTACACTCCCCGCTTCCATGATCCATAATAAAATAAGAGACTTAGGAAAGGGGCTAGCCTACACAAATAGCCCAGAAAGAGCAAGCAAAACTTGCAGAGTGGATGGAGAGCTCACCTAGACCCAAGAATCTGTAGGTGGCCAAGCCAGATGTGATAGGAAGCACAGAGGATCCGAAGAAAGCATACAACTCATTAGGCAATACATTCCTCCCCTACAATCCGTGGCCATGCTGGCCATGCTCGAACCAAAGGTCCACAATGTTGCATCCAGTATCAGCACATCAGTAAGGTAAAGGCATGACTTCGGAACCTAATCCCAAAGCAGCAAAAATAAAATGGCAGTAAGGCGAAGACATGTAAAGATGCAAAGGTTACATGAACTGGACATGCCAAAATTGACCTGCTCATCTTCGAGTTCCTCCAACAATGCTACTTCCCCGTTCGAGGAGCTCTCTATATCAGCCACTCGCCTGCTCATCTTCATAATGCTCACCTTAGCCTGCAAATCCATAAAATTTAATTTAATCTAGATAAGTATTTTATCATTAACTCTCGCTATCTGGGACAAATGTGGACCAACTAAACTGAATATTCTACATTAGACCAGAATCTTGACTAGTTAATAACTGACATAAGCACTTGACCTATGAACACTCGCTCTATGGGAAAAATGCAAACCAAACTGAACAGATTATTCTACACGAGAACAGAATGGAGACTAATTAATAATGGCATAAACACTGGACCTGTGAACAGCCGCTCTCTGGGACAAACGCAGACCAAACTAAATCAAAGAAACATATAACTTTGTTTTTACCTTCATAACAAGCAGCACGACCAGAATCACATCCCATGAGAAGCCATAAACCTAGAAACTGCATCAGTTAGAAAGACTGCATAGACGTGGCACATGTGCAAATATTTGTCCAATTACAAAATAAGAAAGGGATATTACCAGCCACACTTTTGTTATACTGCTTGGCTATGTTCAAATGGTACACAAAACAGTATTGGTAGATGAAGAAATGCAATGCAAGATCTTTCAGTCCCCTCTTTTCACCCCTCTCTGAATCCATGTCCCTTTTTCACCCCTCTCTCTGAATCTAGATCCTGGCAATGATCAAGCTTCCAGTCCCCCTTTTTTCATCCCTCTCTCCCAAACACACATGACACATTGCAGCAAACATAACACATCAACTACTGTAATTGAAAACTGAAGTTACGACTCTCTATTATCCAATTTCAGTAACCTTTAACTCTATACCTAGCAGCAAAGATCTCATAAATGCACATACACATGATCACAAGTTGTATCACCTAAATGCAAGAATGAAGTGGAGGAAAGAGAGAGGATGTAGAGGCAAGCCTGAACCTCCTTGAGCTCCTTGCTCATGCTGCTCTAGTCGAAGACCCTCCCTCAATCGCCGACCACATCCGCAACTGCCGCTGAAATGTAACGAAGGCCTCCCATGAAAGGAAATTAATATGTAGATATGAGAAATCAGATGAGAATATGTGGAGTAACCAATAGGAATTTTTAGCGTCACTATGATATTGGATAATGTTGGCCTCTGGTAGCACGATGCATCACAAGCATATGTCGAGACACAAATATAATTATATTCCGGATTAAACTAATAGCACAACAATTTACAGGGTTAGAATGCAGTGCACATATATATCTTAGTGGCGCAAAAACTATTTAGCCAACTTCACTAACAATGTAGAAATTGGCTTCAGTGTACTAACATAGTTATTTTGGATATAAGCAATCAACCATGAATTTAACATCCAAGATATTTGACCATTTTAAGTAACGAAAAAGAGCCCAATTACAAGATAGCAAAACATAGAGCTGCATTGACCATTGGACCCAGATCTGAGTAGAGAACCTACATTTCATATCCAATAACTGAAATTTGTGCGATACATCCATAAAGGAATATTAGCAGGACATGCAGAAATTGGTGGCTGGACATATTGTTTAAGCAAATAAATAGTCACTACTTTCTTGTCCGCAATGGAGCAGAAATTAGTGATCACAAGAGCAGAGTAGTCATGGTTGAGCCTGTTTTGACTTTCTTTTCTTATTCCACTTTGGAAAGGACAAAAGTGAACAAAAGCAGGCCAAAAACATATAGTAC
This sequence comes from Triticum aestivum, assembly GCF_018294505.1. NCBI lineage: Eukaryota > Viridiplantae > Streptophyta > Magnoliopsida > Poales > Poaceae > Triticum > Triticum aestivum. Next base: position 249,489,806 of record NC_057804.1, on the reverse strand, counting down.
CATTTAATGCGTCACAAAAGTTTTTGCATGGCCAGTTAACCCTGAAAGAAGAAAGTCTGTGATATTACACTTAATATGTAAAAGAGGCTCAAACACAAAATTAAATTCAAAATAAAAGTAATGCTCATGTAGCATAGTTTTATTTACAACACAAGACAGTACCGTCAAACATTATATATTAGCTAGCTAAGTAGGAACCTCTCATTGGACTGTGCCTCTAAATTATACCATGGAGGCATGAAACTAAGTATTTTGGGTCAGGAAAACAAAGATGCCCGCTTCCGCACCATGAATCGTAGAATTTTCATACAATTGTACTCACAAAGCTATTTAAACATAAAAGGAAACAATAGTACCTTGTATATTTGTACAACCTATCAAGAACAAAGTTGTGAATTAATCTCTTTGTATTGATGTCCTCATCACCAAGCCCACTATCACTAATGCCTTCTCTTCCGGCACCATAAGTATTGTGATCATTTTAGAAATATGACCAGTTATATTCTATTTGTATCTATCTCTATCTTGCAGTTCCACTGCTCACTGTCGTGGTTGCACTACTCATGTCGGATTAGAGATATGGTGCCCTACGAAACACGAGCAAACTTTAAAAACTCCAATGGTTATATTCTACTTAAGCTGGGACCATTATGCATGATATTTTGTATGAATCACTATGAGAGAGAGATGAACAATTATATAGCAAATTGGGTGTCGTATTCAATTGTATCCATGGAAAATATATTATGATCTCTAAACTACAGCAGTGTACAAAGAAATGATAACCAACAAAGGAAGCGGAGGAGGACGCTGACCGAGATGACAAACCCAAGTCTGGGAAGGATGACAGTTAGATAGATATCTCATCTCTACTTTTACTCATGTCCATTTATTAAGGCATAACAACAATGTGCGCCCAACTCTGTCTTGAGGATTGCCCGCTGCTGAACCTGCACATGAAAAAATTGACAAATGTTCTTATTCTTGTTCTGCCTTATGCAACTTCTACATAATGTGAATAGGAGTAAGCAAGTGTCGTATCCAGAATTTTTTTGACCATTAGTAACTTCTACATAATGCATCATATTCTGTATGTAATGTCGAAGTATCGACATCAGATTACATGACAGAAAGTGGGAATTGAAATGGCCAACTAACCAAGTCTAGGTGAAAGGAAATCTTGAATTTTCCCATTCATGTTTGATTCAAAGAACTGATCATTAGCACTGTAATTCACACAAAGGTAGCTATTTTTGTTCTTCTTATATAAATCCAAGAAATACCACTAATATAATGTATCAAACTGCGAATAACGACAAATTGAGTTCCATTGCCCTGCAGTGTTTAGCAGTTGCCTTTTAATGGGATTGTAGATAGCCTCAAAAAATGGCATACCGCTTTTCACTTACTTTCTAAGTGTCAATGTAGAACTTTGTGTGACACAACCCCTAACTTTTCCGACATGCAATGCTCCCCAGGAACATGGGAGGGCAATGGGTTCGTGTGTGTTGAAATAGACCTGGTCCCAGAGTATCACTCATCAGAACGACCGTCCAAGGCACAGATCATCCAACATCAGCAATAAAATTGAGCAGGCTACAACAGAGGTAAGGGTAGGCTCTAAGGGCAACTCCAACGGTGACACCGACTTTTTTAGCTCTGTTTAGTCCCACAATGTGACACCCCAAAAATTTGGCCTTGTTTTAATGGAATAAAATTTTGCCAGGATTTAAAACTTTGAATTTTTGAGCTCCATTTTGATTTTTAAATCATTTCCTTCCCTGTTATTATGAGCTTTTCCCAGAGAGAAAACTTTTCAAATGTGTTATTGGACTTGATTAACCTCTCAAGTAAAACTTTCCCTTATCCAATATAACTAATTAACTAATTTAGTTGCTTGATCATTGTTTTCTTGAAAAATGGATTTTTAAGGTTAAATGGCCTTATTTGAACTACAACCATTTGATAAATTCACTTAAGATTCCCACAAAAATTTGGAGATGTCATGTGATGTTTTTAAATCACTATTATGCAAAAATATATTTCATTCATGAAATATTTTGAGCCCTACACTCAATTTTTCATCTCTGGTCCAGAGTGCTTTTTGCACTACAACCTATTTAAATATTTCTTTAAAACTTCTACAAAAATTAGGGGAGATCAGTAGGAGCCTATTGTTTCACTTTGTGCAAAAACCTATTTATGTTCTTTGAAAAATTTGAGTGAATCAACCTCATCTTCATTCTGGACGAACTTGATGGTTTGTACAGCAACCATGTTTTTACTTGCTCTTTAACCCTTGATCATTTCTTCTACTTGTAGTCCCCCATGTTAAACCCTTAAGTCCAGGAGCATGCACCTTTTGGATCATTTTTGGTTCATGAAATAATGTCATTTATTTCCAGTCCAGAATTGAAGTTTTGTAAAACTTGCACTAACAAGTTTCTGCTTTTGTCCAACTAACATCATCACTCCCTCTTTCTTCCACAGAGACACTGATCTGGAGATTTTGGCCACTCCAAGAAATGCCTAAGTGCCCTTGGCATTTTGTCAAACACCTTATGGGCATGAATAGTTTTGGCATGATTATAGATTTGTATGATGGACTTGTCCATCTGTCCAAACCATGTTATCCAATAGCCTACTAATGGTCTCCAACCCAGACCTGTGGTTTTGCACTTGATCCCTAGCAGTTTTGGCTACCCTGGCATTTTATCAAACACCTTCTGTGCGTGCACTGGACGTGCCCAGAGCGCGCCAATTGCAGCCCGCGCCCGAGCTGACACGCTGGCCCCCTGGCTTTGGCCCACACGGCAGCATCACGCCACGCACTCCCCTTCTCACCGCAACGCGCCAAGCAGCCCTGCCGCGCCCGACAGGCCAAGCGCTAGCCGCCGCCGCCCGACAGCCCTGCGCCGTGCAGCGCCGCCCAAGCCACCCCGGTTCGCCACTTGTCCCCTGGAGCAGTGCCCTCTCGTCCACTAGCTCTTGCCGTCATCCCCAGCCACGCCACGTTGCCCTGCAAGCTACAGAGAGGAGGTTCGCCGGAGAGCTTATCCGGCCGCCGCGGAACCGACCTCGACGAGCTATAAAAGGAGGCCCCCGAGCCTCCCCGTGCACACAGGAAGCCTTAGAATGCTCCCCTAGTCCTCCCATGGCAGCAAATCGACCCGGGGGAGGGCTCCTTCCTCATCTCCAGCAACTGCAGCCGCCGCCACTGCCCCGGCCAATTCGGCACCACCAGGGTCTCCCACTCTCCGTTCTCTCCACCAAGAGCTTCCTCACCTTCCCGTGAGCCATCCCCACTACTCAATTTTGATCGGGACACACCGCGGGAGAAAAATCACTTTGCTCCCGAGGCCACCTCCGCCGAGAAGCTCGCCGCCGGCAGCTCCCTCCGTCCCCACCTACCTGGCGACCACCGGGAGGATCGCCCTGGAGTGGCGGATCCATCCCCGCCCTCTGAGCCCCGCGGGGAGCCGCCGGTCGCCGGCGACGATCGCCGTTGCCTCGCCTCCGCCTGGGATAGAGAAAGAAGAGGGAGAAGACTGGTCAAACCTGACTAGTGGGCCCCCCTGGACCCACTGTCAGCGACCTCGTGTCTGTCCACGTGGTTAAGTGGAGGCGCAAAGCCCAAAGTACGCCTCCTCTGCACCGAAAGCGTATTTCTATCTGAATCGTTTTCTTTTCTGTTTTATTTTAAATAACAGATTTTGACCACATCTTTGACTGGCTATAACTTTTTAAATATAAGTCCAAATGAGTTCATTCTTTTTCCTACCTTCCTCAAATTTGGTCTAGTTTATTTTAAGATTTATTTGAAAAAGTTTCAAACAACTTTTTGGTTCTGTTTTTGAAATGTGTGTTAATTCAAATATATTTTTAAATAGGATTTTGGGGAGAGAGAAGAAACTTTCAAAAGTTTTGGAGTGCACCCTGCCTTTCCACACATTGAAGGCAAGCATTCTGAACCCCGGCATAATATTTTTGGTGTGATCGTTGATGCATTTATAACACCACCGCTTTTCGAAGGACTTGTTATTTCATGTGATATGCTCATATGCATGGGTGCATGTTGTTGATTTCCATGCTGTTGGAAATGGACACACTTGTGATGATAATCACCCTCATATGCCTTGCATGCATACCGGCAGGAACCTGGGAAAACCTCTGCCTTGGGTAGGCATGAGTTTGTCGCCGGTCTCCGTCGAGACGGTTATGTCTGGTATGGCATGGTAAGATGATATGAGAGGTGACTCTGTTGGATAAATATATTCGTCATGCTAAACATGCAGGGAATACTTGAACCTCCTGAGTCGACCGTAGATCGAGTCTTGTTCCAGTAACCCCCATACTTGCTTCGTACTACCACTCGTCTCTACAGCAAGTAGAGTACGGTTCAGTAAGTTGTCAACCTCTTTCCAGCACACACCGTACAGAGAGGCCATGGTGGAAGATACCGGTTGTAGCTGGTAGGCAGGCCACCTGGTCCGGGGGCATGGGTGTTTCCGGTTGGGACCGAGAGGGGAGGCCACCCCTTAGAGCGCGCGATATAAATTTGATCCCATGCTACGCGAGGTTGTAGCCTCCCCACTTAGAGTTTGCTTAACAGGTGTCGTGGGTGCTTCCAGACATGTGTGAGATAAGCTGGTGTGTGCAAGTTAGGTGTGTTTTCAACAAAAAGACCGTAGACGGAATTAGTCCCGATGGACTAAAGAGATCCGTTACTCGTGGGTAAAGAGTACACCCTCTGCAGAGAATAAACCTATTCGAATAGCCATGTCCATGGTTAAGGATTACAGTCTGGGATGGGTCAGGTGTCGGTCTTAGTGTCGGTCTTCGGAGGTGAAACTGTTAACCAGAAAATGGAATTACTACTCGTGACTTGTGATATCTATGATGATTATTATTATTGTTGACTAACCCATGATATTATTGTTATTATCGAGTATCTCTGGGATGGTTCTACCTCCAGGGATATTCGTTATGATTGTTTCTTTTAAAGCCCTTTATGTGGCGTCGCTCAGATGCCCGACTGTGGCATTTCTTTTAAAGTCCTTTATGTGGCGTCGCTCAGACGCCCGACTGTGGCATTTCTATTAAAGCCCTTTATGTGGCGTCGCTCAGACGCCCGACTGTGGCATTTCTTTTAAAGCCCTTTATGTGGCGTCGCTCAGATGCCCGACTGCGGCATTTCTTTTAAAGCCCTTTATGTGGCGTCGCTCAGACGCCCGACTGTGGCATTTCTTTTAAAGCCCTTTATCTGGCGTCGCTCAGACGCCCGACTGTGGCATTTCTTTTAAAGCCCTTTATGTGGCGTCGCTCAGACGCCCGACTGTGGCATTTCTTTTAAAGCCCTTTATGTGGTGTCGCTCAGACGCCCGACTGTGGCATTGCTTGTTATTTATTTCATAAATTTTTATACTGCTATGTATTGCATTTTTTTATAAATAACCGCCTGCACGCATCAGTATTTTATTTACTATTTTTGACTGACGTCATGAGCATAAAAATATTTTTAGCACATCATGGTTATATTATACCTGTGTTCATAATGTTTGCGAGTACATTCAAAGTACTCACTGGCTTGTCCCTGGCTATTGTCTTGGCCAGATTTTGCTCGCACGGAGAGGAGGGACGCGATGCCAGCCCCGGAACCCACTCAATGGAGATAGCAGCCTCGCGAAGATAGGAATTAACCTGGTCAGCTGTTCCCGTGGGAAATGGAGTCCCATAGACACTGATGTTTCACAACCCGCTTCCGCCATCAACCACTAGAAACCATTTGTTGTACTCACAGGCCATAATGGTCTTGTACTACATATTTTTGTATTTTGCTTGGAATTTCTGTAACAAGTTGGAACCTCATCAGCTAACAGTAATCCTGGGGCTGATGTGCACGAGGTCTTTTCTGGAAATTTATTACCCCGGAAAACCCGGTCGTGACACACAAGCCAAGGCTGTCTTGATTGCTGAAGACATGATTGTTTCAGCCAGTCATCATCGTCATCGCCCCTCCTTTTGGTCCAAAAATGAGGTTGCCTCTGCACACCAAGCAACATGACCATGATACCCCATTACATGTGTGCACACATCCAGCCATCAAGCTCAGGAGCTTCTCATACCTGGAGTCAACCGACCAAACCCCCACGATGCGGACGACACGTGAGACAAAGACCATACGGTTCCCAGCCAACGCGACACCTGAATCCAAGGCAACGGAACGGCGGTCGCTGGCAGCGGTGCGGAACTAACTTGGCCGCCAACCCGATGATTGGCCAGTGATCCAGCAACAAGAGCTCTCCTGATTCAGCATAGGGTTTGGGTTCAGGTGTGTGAACCGCGGACACGCACGCACAAACATAGTGAGCGAGTGAGTGCATGGGTGGGTCTCGGAGGGAGAGAGAGAGAGAGAGAGAGAGAGAGAGAGAGAGAGAGAGAGAGAGAGAGATGGGGATCATTCTGGATCCAAAGAAACAGGTAACCAAGCTGCGAGAAATCCATTGACGGCGGCTAAGATCCCATGCCGGCCCGACCAATCCCTCGACCGGAATGCATCACAGGCCCCGCCGCTCGGTCCCCAGCCCGCGCCGCCGTGGATGTCCCTACCGCACGGGAGGGGTGGCGACCCAGCGAGTCCGTCGATCGGGAGCCTGGATGGCGCCGGCGGATCCCTCCATCATCGCCACCCTTCGAGGAGGGGTACGGCCCCAGCCGACGCGAGCAGGGTTGGCCACTCTCCCATCCGACGCCGTGCCTCCTCTCCTCTTCCTCTCTTTCTCCCTCCTCTCTCTCACTCTTATCTTCTCTCTCCTACAGATCTAACTGAGCGCCGCTGCTATCGCCCTTTGCCTGCAGGTCGGCGCCATGGTGGGGATCCGGGGAGGAGGGGGTGGAAGGGAGGAATGGTGCGGCGGCTGTGAGGAGAAGCGGGGGGCTGTGGAAGGGGGGCTAGGGTTTGGTGCAGTTATGTCCAATGGGCTTCTCGCCCTAGCCACGGGATGCGCGGCGCGCGAGGAAAGGTTCACCCGCCCGAAGATGACCTGCTGATGAGACAACCAATGCAAGCTTGAGACGAGCCCACTCGTCATTGGGCAAGGAAAATGACTGGGAGGTGAAAAAAATATTTAACTACAAGTGAAGATCCAACGGTGCAGCAAGCTAGAGGAGCAGATCCGACGACCGACGAAGCTTGCAATCGGGGGAGCATTCTGGAGGTGAGTTGGGTAGCCTCATTATAGTTTTAGATATGCATAATTTGGCGACGAGTGCTCTCTATATGTACCACCTTTTTAAAAGAATTCAAGTTTTGCTCCATGGAGCAATCCATCGATACTATTACTGCACAAAAGTATATATTTTTTAAAAGGCTAGAGGGGGGGCAGTCTAGCTTGGTCGGCTTCATGAGAGGCGAGGGCCTTTGTGATTTGACGGCTCATTACTACTGGAAGGCAAGGCCTTATGATTTGACTGTTCGTATAAATGTGCCGATGACTTGAGGAGGAGCAAAGAATCGTGTAGTATACTCATGTTTTCCACTGGAGTAGTACTACGATGGAGGAGCACGAAACACGGCAGCCCAGTGCCATATGGCGATAAAAAATGATCTAATTTGCTAGTCATCTCATTGTTAGCATTGTTCTATTCATTCCCTAAAAAAACCATTGTTCTATTCATGCCTTGCAGAGAACGTGATACGTGCGACGAAACACCCGCAACAAAAGATGAAACACAGGAGCAAAAGAAGAAGGAAGATTATCACCCCAAATGATATAATTTGCCGCGAAGTCATAACTGCTTCTTCATTGCCTCCACGACCTCCATCTCCTTGCGCGTCTCCTCCGCCATCTTCTTCATTCTGTCCATGACGCGGGATTTCTCGACGCGAGCCTTCATCATCTGTTGCACGGCCGCATTACGTACCTTGACATCAGTCGGGTGCTTGATGCGGAGCTTCACCAACTCCTCCTTCTGTTCCATGACAAGGGCCTGCAGCATCTTCATCAAGGAACTACTATTCTCATGTAGCTTCTTCCAGACGGCGTTCTTCTCCTTCAACAAGTCAAGCTCGTGGCAGAGCTTCGCCTTGTCCTCCTGAAGTTGCAGGATTTTGCCGGTCGCCTTATTCTCCGAGGCAATGCTCTTGTTTAGCAGCCTCACCAAGCTGGCGGTCAACTCCTTCTGCTTATTGAGGTGCTTATTGAGCTGATCGGGCATGCCGTCGAGGGATAACGACTCTAGCGCCGCCGGCTCGGCATGTTCGCCTCCGCGGCTTGGGCGCTCCTGGGAGCCATCGCCTACCCGTGAGAGATCTTTCGAGGTCTCTGCGTGGCGGCGAGCCCTCTTTTTTTTCCGCAGCCTTGGTTGCCGCTCCCTTGTTACGAGTAGTTCTCGACCTAGAGCTCTGCTCACCGGACATGGCAAGGACGGATGAAGAAGAAGCACTTATGAGGAGGAAAGGTAGCGTAATTTTCGGTTTGGTAGTTCCCCTTTTTATAACCTAAGTACTAGCACTAGTACTAATACCTGCATAGTGGGAATACATTTAGGTTTGGTACGTACTAGTAGGTGTGAGCAGGCTTTGGAATGGGATGGGAACAAGGTAAATATTAATTGATGGTTTCGGTTTCGAGGCCCGAAACGGCTCCCGATGAGTTTAGTGGAACATAAATTTCAAGTAGACTACAGTGCTCAAATGCGTAAATATTATGTTACTGTCAAAAATTGGCACAAAATACGAATGAGACCAATGGAAGTAATACTAGCAACCCATGATTTAACTACTCGCATGCGCGCAGTGGAGTAGTAATGTCTTTCTTCCGCCCTCACGTTCACTCAATTTGCATGAGCTGTATTAATTGACCATTAATGAAGTGAACGACTTTACACGCGTCAAATTATCACATGGGGTGGATCTTGGTACAAAATTGCGTCCGCCCGTGTACGCGCGAGTGTGTGCGAGGGAATGAATGGGTGCACATCTTCGCTTCATGCATGTTCTGACAGTATGGCTCAGGGAGGACAAGTACATTCTTCTAGAACCAGTAGCACATCAATGTGATCAATCCACACAAGGATGTCGCGACAACGCCTCCACATGTGCCACGTGGCTTCATGAATTGTAAGAGACACTGTGTAGCGTGCCATTGTCTAATGATCACATTCATACTAGCCTCAATATATAGTGATGTTAGGGGGAGGGGGGCAGGGCCCTTGCTGCCCCTGTCTTCGCCATTGTGTGCGCGTCTGAGAGATGAAGCGGAAGGCATGGATGATGAGAGGGGGACGTTGGATATAGAGAGGTATAGATTGATCAATGTGGACATGGGAAAGAGGGTGAGACCTCACTGGTTTGATCGTTTTGTGTGGAAAACTATGAAAGGCCTAGCTATATACACACACACATAGAGGAACATCGATCGTTGAGCATGCACGCGTGAGAGATAAAGAATTCCCGATATGATGGAGAGGGGGATGTGTGTGGGTGTGTGCCTTCATGGGAGACCGACCTTAAGAAAAAGATTGCATGTGTGCGATGGATAATGCCGACTGGTAGTGTGTGCATACATGCACGAGAGAAAGTTAGTGGTACAATTATAAAGACAAGACGACTGTGTGGGTGTAAAATACTAGGTGAGGTTATAATCAATGTAAAGTTGAATTCAAATATTTGAATAAGAGATCATAATGTTTGAAACCCATGCATGCATGAATATAACGGAGATCTACCCAGTGTGGTTTGGAAACGAGCATGTTGTAATGTATACACATTGAACAAGTTCAGACTGATTTGAATTTGAGATACCAATGGCAGACATCGTTTGGCCACGTCGCATCCATGCATGGACACACTATTCTAATTGGAGATGATGGGTGGCTTTCGCATCACATATCTATATCTATACCCCTATATATATATATATATTATATTTTATATTTTTTATATTGTGTGCGGGTAACTTTAACTTCGAAAGATGGTCGTTGGATGAGGTGAATCTGATGGTCCAAAGATGGCGAATTTGAGCACTACTGGCCGTTGGATATCATCTAGATTCCACCAGATTTCGCCACATGTATAATCTAGAAGACTCCATGGTTGAACTTACGCATAATGCACAAACATTAAAACAGAATCACTTCTTCTTTGTTCCAGAATCTTCCGTATCAGAATTGCCCAAATGTTTTTCTACATGATTTGCCATTATTTGTTTTTACTTTATGTCTTATAACGCACAATTCCATGACCCTTAAAATAGATTAGCTTTCTTATAAAAACTAGATGATTTTGAATTAAATGAACTATAAGAATTAAACGAACATCTACATCATGCATATATGACTCAAAGCTTACATGCTATAATGTGGTATTTGTTCATAATTTGGTTGCCAAATCTCATGTGTGCAATGCACGTGTACCTTACTCTAGTCTAAATGGTGTTTGTCTGTGTGTTGTGTGTGTTGAGGTGAAAATTGTCTTTTTTCTGGGTACACATTAAGCTTGTTCTCCCGAAATTTCAAGCCGCGCCTTGTTATGCCGAAATTTCAAGCTAGTGTCTTTGTCTATCGTGCTGCGAAACTCCCGCCTCTTCAACCCGCGCCTTGTTACCTCGAAATATTTAAGATATATCTTTGTCTCGTTGTGCTCCGACAACTCCCTCCATCTCAACCCGCGCGTTGCTATTCCAAAATTACAACGCGCGCGAAAACTCCCACCTCCTGTGAAATCCCGACATGCGAAATGCCCGTGGTACCCCTGAACCAAAAGAACCACCTCAAATCGGTGGGGGTACTTTCGTAACTTGCCCCACATTTCGGACAAGCGCGTCCCTAAGCCATGGTTCCCCACTCACATCCCATCTACCCACCCATTCGTACACCGAGGCCGTGAAAACCCGCGACGAAACCCCACACCCTCCTCCGTCCGCCACCCAGTCGGAGCCTCTTCCCTGACAACGTCGTCCACGGCAACACCTAGACGTTCCTCATCCACCGTACCGGATGAGGATCCGTCGTCGATCTCGTCGTCCCGTCGGTTCAGCCACCACGTCCTCCACCTCCAAGGATCTGCCCCGACGTGCCCCTCATCTTTTGTGCCACCTCCATTCCCACACTGCCGTCTTCACCTGCACCACCGGAAGAGCATCATCATCACCATTTCCTCGGATGAAGCAGCGGCCTAATCAGCGCCACCAAAGAGGTTGTACACTAGTCGCCGCTTTTTCTTCTTGATTCGATCTCACGGTGCTGCCCGCGCTCGGTCTTGAGCCGACACAATGCGGCTCCATCCACGGCGGTGTCGCCGGCCACTTCCTCCATGGTGTCGCTCCCTCGGCGGCGACGTCCACATCAGTAGGAGCTGCTGGTGCTTTAGCTCTCGCTCACGCTGCTGCTTTGCTCTTGCTCTCGGTCCCCTGCCTAGTCTGCTCTTGCTATTGCTCTTGCTCGCACTGCTGCTCTCGCTCTTGCTCTTGCTTGCGATGCTGCTCCGATTTAGCTACACTTCAGTCGACTGAATCGACTTTTGGGTCAGTCGATTTTCAGGGGGTGGGGGGCTCACCGGGGTTATCGATGAACCAGCCACAACGGGGAGGGGCGCTCACCGAAGAGGTATCGCACT
>NC_057804.1:249420965-249477970 GCF_018294505.1 Triticum aestivum | reverse complement strand
GCACCGCCGGCCATGGGCGATGGGGGGCTGTTGTTTGGCCGGTGGTGGCTGGCGGCTCTGGGGGGGTGGAGGTTGAAGATGAACTGCAGGCCCTTGATTTCGTATCCAACGGCTGCAAAATCGACTGACCAGAGAATAAAAAGTTAGTCGACTGACATGTAGCCTCACCTTGCTAGTGCGTTCAGTTTCGATAGTAAAATTCAGTTTTGACAGCGAAATTCAGTTTCGACAGTTAAGTTCAGTTTCAATAGTTAAATTCAGTTTAGACAGTTAAGTTCCGAGATGAGCGGCTAATGTATTTTACATCTAGCACTTTGTGGTTAGGTATTTTACGTCATGTATTGGAGATGCTATTAGAATTCCTCACAAGTTAACGTTGTCTCTCTTGTCCTGCTTCAGCCTCGGCGTCGTACAACTCACCGGAGCTGCTCCAACGACGAAACCCTCCATCACAGCGGAGCAGTACCTCGGGCTCCATCTCCAGATGCCTAAGATCTTCTTCCCCTCCTCCGACAGCCAAGTCAGCCGGAGCATCCTCACCGGCCAACCCAATCATGCTGAGATCGACATGGCTTCGCCAAAGAGGTTGTACACTTGTTGCATCTCTTTTTTACTCTACATGTTATATATATTGTCCACTGAGCACACGTAGTAACGTGAAATACGATTATTTTGTCCTACTACATGACAAGCAGTGAGGTACCAGGCAACTTAGCTATCCATGATGGACTCTGGAACGCCATCATTATTTATCTCTGTGTGTTTGAGCTGTGCATTTGTCGATGGGCCTGGGAGTTGAGCTAGTATGGCAGTGGCCTGGGTCCAAAGTAATAGAAGTAGCACAAAAACATTTTTTTAGTGTAGGATTTTCCTTGCTCAAGCCTGCCTACTAGAATCGCCATTGCTTGAAAGGAAAAGTGAATGAAAAACATAGGAATCGGAAAGTTTCCTATAATACTACTTTTCATGAATTTGGTGCAAAGGAATGGAGCAAAGGAAAACTGTAGGATTTGTTCCTTTAGTGTCTCCTTGAAAGAAAAACAGTAGGAATTCTAATTTCCACTTGTCCTCCTTTTCATATTCCTATTCATCAAGCACAAGACTAAGAGATAGTAGCATAATAGCATTATAACCGTACAATTTCTTTTGGTTTGACTTAATCTCACCATCTTTTTTGCATCCTGTGATCTTCCAATTCTTGTGAATCAAACACCCAGATTGGCAGAAACCCTGTGTTTTTAAATTCTCTATTTTCCATGTGCATTCCTATCCTATTCCCGTCTATTTCCTATCCCTGCATTGTTAGAATCCTAAAATTCAAACAAGCCCTTACTCAATTACTTCTGTTACAGATATGTGTAAAAGATACCTTGTGTGGTTTGTCCTGCTCCTGCGGCGCTGTGTTCCACCCCAGCTGAGCTGCTCCAACGACGGAAGGGTTCACCACAGCAGGGATCCGCTCTCCAGATTGTCTTTCGCCACCTCAGATCTTCTTCCCCACCGCCGTCAGCCACGACAACTGCATTACCATCATCAACTGAGCAGATGACCTTGAGGACTACACGGGTCCGCAAGAGAGGTTGCACTCTTCCGTGTCTGCTTAATTTATGTATCGCTTAATATGATGACATGCTACATTATCATTGTGTTCACCTATTAGACTCCGAGTCAGGTCCAAACTAATGCTGAACTTGAGTTTTTAAATGGTTGTGGGGTACATATTGGGGCATCAATCAGTACTATATGTCTACAATCTGGTTAATCTCGGGTGTCTACTATGAGTTTCATGTCGGGTGCAAATAAATATTAAAGGAGCCATTATCTGTATTTTTTAACTAAAGCTATTATCTGCCTGCTATCATTGGTTTTGGGTCTATCCACAGTTTGCTACCATCACTCTAGATTTGTACATGCACTCCGTACATAATCTCACTATGTTTTATTCCTATGCATGCCAGTTATTGCACACAATGGAACTGATCATGTAGAGCAAAAGAGACAAGCCTTGCGTGGCAATAAAATTTCATGCATACGTCGCTCCATGGTAGTCGCAAAGGTAGCCCCCCTCCACCCATTTTGGATCGTAATCAAGAGGAAGATAACTATTCTGAAGGGGATTTAGAAGGAGAATACCACTCCTATTTACCCCATGAGGTCTTCGCCCTAACTTGGCATGCTGATGTTGGTAATATCATGCATATGGTGCCTTGCATTGCATACTGTATACATTAAAGATGTCATCTGCTTAGTTTAGACATGCTTTGTGTCAATGCCATCTATTTATTTTCTTTATCTTATATGTGAATCATGCAATGTCATCTTGTTTAGCCAGGCATCATATATGTGAATTTTACAATGCCACCCTGGTTAGCTAATCATCTTATATGTGAATTATATCATGGCATCATTTTTTTATTACGTGTTAAACTTGTCAACAATTTTAGTACATTCAATTATTCTTCCTCTGCATCAGCCATTCGGCACGGTCACGGAAAAATCTGGAGTGGAAACAAGGTCCTCAGAGCAGACAATGCTATCTGACAAAGCGCATGTCTTACTGGTTACCGATAGCTCCTCAGAGGAGGATTCAGAGACAGATGACCAGTCATATTCTCCCCCCCCCCCCGAGGTGCATGCTCTAACTTGGCAGGGTTATGTTGCTCATATCCTGCGTATGGTATCTTGCATTGCTATGTCATTTGCTTAGTTTAGACATGCTTTGTGTGAATGCCACCTGTTTAGTGTCTAATTACCATATATGTGAATTATGCAATGCTATCTTGTTGCAAGACATTATATATGTGAATTATGCAATGTTATCTTGTTGCAAGGCATTATATATGTGAATTATGCAATGCCATGCTGTTTAGGCAAGCGTCATATATGTGAATTATATCATGTCGTCCTTTTTTTGTATTTCTCATTGATTTTGTCGACAATGTTTGTATATTCAACTGCTCTTCCGTGCATCAGCCATTTGAATTGGTGATGGAGAAATCTGGAGTGAAAACAAGGTCTTTAGAGCAGACAGTGCTACCTGGTGAAGCAGATATCTTGCTGGTTACAGATAGCTCTTCAGAGGAGGATTCAGAGGCAGATGACCAGTCCTATTACCCCCCTGAGGTGTATGCTGAAACTTGGCAGGGTCATATTACTCATATCATGCATATGTTGTATTGCAATGCTTTGTTTTTACATCATATACACAATACTGAATGCCATCTCCTTAGTTGACACATCATATATGCGAGTGCCCTCTGCTCACTTCCTTAGTATATAAATCATATATTTGAATTATGTCATGCCATGATGTTTACATAGATAGCATGTATCTGAATTATGGCATGCCAACCCATTTTCTAAAGACATAATATAGTTATATCATCTCATGCTATTTACATAGTCATCATATTTTAAATTATGTCATTTTATCCGTGAATTATATCATGCCATCATGTTTCCATCGACGACATGTTTGTGATTTATGGCATGCCAACCACTTTAATAGACACATCGTATAGTTATATCATGTCATCATGTTTACATAGTCATCATATTTTTAAGTATGTCATTCTATCCTGTTTAGTTAGTTATCATACATGTGAAATTGTGTCATGATATCCTGTTTAATTAGCCATCATATATGTGAAATTATGTCCTGCTATTCTGTTTGGTTAGACAACATAAATGTGAACTATTTCATGCCCTGTTTTCTTCCCTACTGTCCATTGCACCTGTCTATCTTACAATGTGTGTACATTCAATTACATTTCTTGTTTATCAGCCATTTCAATTGGAGGGGTGATGGCAGTATCTGTGGGAGTAAAAAACGGTCTTCAGAAAAGATCGTGCTACCTGTCGATGCAGATAGAACCATGTTGTACTTGCCCAAGAACCAGCCCCACCACACATAACCCAGACTCATGCAGATTGTACCCCTACCCAGTTGGACAAGAACCAGCTACACCCCTTCTAACCCCAACCCCAGCAGAAAGTAACCCAGTTCCCGTTGACACAGCACCGTCTCCACCACATAGCACCCAAACACGAGCAGTTAGTAAGGCAACTGCAATGCCCAAAGCACGAGGACCACCACTCCGAACCCCAAGTCAACGCTTAAAGCAGAAGAAGAATTGTTCTCAGGTCAGGATCCGTAGCTATGGTTCATACTACTTTGCTCTTGCATCACTGTATTTACTCATACCAACTAATTTCAAGTTTGAAGGATGCAACTGAAACTCCAATGGCGCAACAGGTATGTTTTAAACCTGTTTCTTTAACATGTTTGCTGTTGTAACTTGCTCTATGTTGATTTCAGTTTCAATTGAATAATCAGTTATGTTCTCATGCCATGCACATTACAAGTCTTGTTATTGCTGTGTAGTTTCCCACACTTATATTCTATCTATGCTGCTTTGTCTTAAATAGATATGATTCCAATTGTATCTATCTTGATTTGGCAACATAAACTAGAATGATATTGACCATATAGTGACCATACTACATTGATATATGTTTGTTTCATGTTGTTATCCTGTCCACCTTACTACTGAACTGGTTTACCAAAATGAGTTTCATATACTACATTGTAAACCTGTGATGTGTTTGTTTGTTTCTCTTTTAGAACACGGATAAAATATTGGAGAAGAGTACCCCATTATGCAATGGTAAAGGAAGTAATGCAGATAACATTCAAGATAGTGAGACATCCCTATTGGTCTCCAAGAAAGCTGATAAAAACTATATTGAAGACACTGAAACAACCCCAAAGTCCTGCCTTGATGTGGTGTTCGAGTTACTGGCTACTACTGCTGGCACAGCTCTTCAAATTCGTTGCCTGAATCAGTTTGGCTTCTTGAGTCTCTAGTTCAAGTTGAAAGACATCGACCAGATGTTATGCGACAGGAAGCCAAAGGACTGAGGAAGTCCCTGCAGAATTCAGATGCATACTTTCTGGTGCAACAACAAGTGCTGGAGGACTTAAGCGCCAAACAAGAGAAAGTTAATAAGCTTGCTAAGCATCTTGCTAGCATTATGGGTACCCAGGATATTGTTTCTTGAGATCTTCTAAAGTGGTTTCAGTTCTGGACTTGTTTTACTGCGGCATTTATATCCTGCTGTGTTCCCTATATTTGAACTGGTGGCGAACTTTGATGCCTAGTGGATGTAATATGTGTAATAGCCGTGATAGCCTAGCGTAAGTTGCTTGCTTATTTATTTCCTTATTTCCTTTTTTATTTCTTTGCTTGTAGTCAGTGCAGTTCTTTTTCCGTGGTTTGCTAGTGACCGCAATAACCTATTTTTTAAAACTAGGCAAAAAATAACCATGGGCTACATATTTACTACACTTACCATTTCCCTCCTACGGGTCGTAGAAACAATGGGCCTTATATGGGTCGTAGACACAATGGACCTTCTACGGGCCGTATCATCAATGGGCCTTCGACGGGCCGCATGATCGGTTGGCCAAACTTGGGCCAATAACAGACCGCATTATGGCCGTAAACGGGCTAGAGTTGGAATCGTTTGTTCATGGGCCGACCATAATGGGCCGCCGTTACTCGGCCGTATTTGATGACGCTATGAAAACGGCCCAACGTATTAACGGGCCACAAACGGGACGACTGTAACCTCGGGCTGAATTTAGCCAACAAGTAGAAAATGACAGTAACGGGCCGTAAGTAAACGAATGCTGGAAATGAGCCCAAGAATAAATGGGCTCTGAGAAGGCCGAAAGATAACATGGGTTCGAAACGGCCCAATGGAATAATGGGCCGTTAATGGGTATAAAGTGATACACTATTCATTACGGGCAAGTTTCACCACGGGCCGTTAATGGGTATAAAGCGACACATTGTTCATTGCAGGCCAGTTTCACCACAGGCTGTTAATGGGCCAAGAGTTACAAAGGGCCTCATATGGGCCGAAAGACGTCATGGGCCATACATGGGCCAGAAGTGAAAACGGGCTGGAATCATATTGGATGGCCCAGATGACGCTACTGGGCCTAATTCAGATATGGCGTAACGGGCCTTGGGTTAGAGAGCTGTAAATGGGCTATATGTGAACATGCCGTTAACAGGCTTTCCACGGGCCGGCCCGCCACCTTTTGACCAAGTCAAACGGGTCGGCCTTTTCACAGGAATGGGCCTCTGTTGGTCCATGCCACGTGTCGACGTATCATAGGCGCCTTCTTTCCAATGAGTGGATGTCACCTGTCCCAACGATGAGCCGACACGTGTTTCCTCCAGCCAATGATGAATTTACACATGGAAAGTCCCCATTGGTTGTCGCTCTTAACGGGTTATTGGATCCAAAACCTAAGCCGATAGCTTAACGGCGTTCCGTCCAGTGGATGCCACATGTCGGCCACCCTTGATGAAAGCACTACTGTGACGGGCGATTATCGTCATGGAAGTGGACACTTCCGTGATGATAATTTTGGTAATGTCATGGAACACTTCTACAACAACACAAGTATGACTATCTTGATTCCGTCATAAAATTGTCATGGATGTACATGCATGACAAAATATGCGACCTATTGTGACAAACACGTATCATCACGGAAGTGTATTTTTTTTGTAGTGATCATATCAGATTCGAATTTGTACAACTAAGCTTGTTTACCTTGATGGGTGGAGCAGTGCTATTACGACACGTACCACGTAGGCTGATCATGGTCATCATAAAATATGGAAACTGTAAGCATGATGAGTATATTGTTGACCGTGGTAGTGGCATGGCAGATTTGAAGCTGCAATCGGTGTTTTCTTTGAAATAACAACTAAGATTTGGTATGGACAAGAAAGTACAGTCAACAAGTGACAAAG
Organism: Triticum aestivum; assembly: GCF_018294505.1. NCBI lineage: Eukaryota > Viridiplantae > Streptophyta > Magnoliopsida > Poales > Poaceae > Triticum > Triticum aestivum. The sequence goes on along the minus strand of NC_057804.1, from coordinate 249,471,137 downwards.
AAATGCAATTACTGCTATCTCTCTATATGTCGCGACATGCATTTGGAAACTCAAGTGGGACCTTTAGCTAACCAATTAAACATGTTTGTTAACTAATATCAATATCATATCACAATCATATTTGAACAACTAAGCTTTCAAATTATGAGTGTTGTGTTGTTTAGCTCGAAGGGTGGAGTACTGCTAGTATGACAGAAAGCACCTATGCAGATCATAGTAGTGTAGATAAAAGGGGGAAAACCTAAGCATCAAGAGTAAAATCAGGAATGTGGAACTAGATGGACCATATGGGCTTGTATTACCGATACGGCTAGAAAGGGTTCGGAAAGGCTTCGGCCCCAAAAGGGGCAGCTCTATTCAACTGAAGGCACAGTATTGTTACTATCAGTCTAGACTCTCAAAGACGACATATCTCCCAGCATTTCCAGGATATTATGGCAGACCATCTAGAATTGTTGAAAGCATGCATCTGAAGCGAACCAATAGACCTGTCGACTATAAATGTCCCTGATCCACTTCCTGACAAGGAACATACTGTACTACTGATGACCCACAAGTATAGGGGATCATAGTCCTTTCGATAATTAGGAGTGTCAAACCAAATGAGGAGCAAAAGGAAATGATAAGTGGTTTTCAGCAAGGTAATTTCTGCAAGCACTGAAATTGTCGGTAATAGATAGCTTGATAGCAAGATAATTTGTAATGAGCAAGTAACGGTAACGGTAAGTAAAGTGCAACAAGGTAGCCAATCCATTTTTGGCAAAAGACAGGCGAAAATATTTTCTTATAATAGGAAAAGCGTTCTTGAGGGTACACGGGAATTTCATCTACTCACTTTCATCATGTTGGTTTGATTCGTGTTCGCTACTTTGATAATTTGATATGTGGGTGGACTAGTGCTTAGGTGCTATTCTTACTTGAATAAACCTCCTACTTATGATTAACTCCCTTTGAAGCATCTGCAACTTCAAGAAAGGTATTAAGATAAAATTTAACCATAGCAATAACCTTTTGGATCCAAATTGGTCCCTTACGAAGCAGCGCATAAACTAGGGTTTAAGATTCTGTAACTATAGCAACCCATCAGCTAATAACTACTCCACACTGAATTCCCTTAGGCCTAAATATGGTGAAGTGCCATGTAGTCGATGTTCACATGACACCACTAAGGGAATCACAACATACATATCATCAAAAATATGTAACACATATCAAATTCACATGATTACTTGCAACAAGATTTATCCCGTGACCTCAAGAACAAAAGTAACTACTCACAAATGACAATCATGCTCAAGATCAGAGGGGTATTAAATATCATAATGGATCTGAACATATAGTCTTCCACCAAATAAACCATATAGTAATCGACTAGAATATGTAATCAACACTACTAGTCACCCACGGGTACCAATCTGATGTTTCGGTACAAAGATTGAACACAAGAGATGAACTAGGGTTTGAGACAAGATGGTGTTGTTGAAGATGTTGATGGATATTGCTCTCCCAAAGATGAGAGGGTTGTTGGTAATGACAGTGACGATGATTTCCTCCTCCGGGTGGGAAGTTTCCCTGGCGGAATCGCTCCGCTGGAGGGTTAAAGTGCTCCTACCAAGTTCCTCCTTGAGACGGTGGCGCTCCATCCTGAAAGTCCTCTCCTCATTTTTCTAGGGTCAAATTGACTTATATACTAGAAGAGGGGCATCGAAGTTGGGCCGAGGAGGGTGCAACCCACCAGGGCGCGCCCTGGGTGCCTAGCGCGCCCAGGTGGGTTGTGCCCACCTGGTGGGCCTCCTCCGGTAGTTATTTGCTCCAGTATTTTTCATATATTCCAAAACAATTCTCAGTAAATTTTCAACTCATTTGGAGATGTGCAGAATAGGTAATTCTCACATAGCTTTTTCAGGTCCAGAATTCAAGCCGGTATTCTGCCGCTTTGTGTAAACCTTGCATATTATTAGAGACAAGGCATTTGAATTACTCCAAAAACCATTATGATGCATAAAAATATATTAAATAATAGTAGGTAAACATGATGCAAAATGGACGTATCAACTCCCCCAAGCTTAGAGCTTGGTTGTCCTCCAGCGAAAAACTGAAATAGAAAAACATGTCCACATGCTTAGAGAGAGATAGAGAGAGGTGTCAATAAAAACAAAATACAGACATAGAAGCATCATGCATATTATTATAACAGCAACAAAATTTATTATATAACTTTATCACATAACATTTGTCATATAACTTCTCGTGAGCAAGTAACAATTCATCACAACATCGAAGTATAAAGCATAAACTATATTGAAAATCAACAAACTATGTTCTTAGTCAACTTTACAACTACAATTCATCATCTTTTCAGGAAGGGTCACGTATCAGAGACTTTTGGAAAGTTCGCTTACTCAACCATCATATAATCTTCTATGATTGCTAACACTCACCGCATACCCATGAGCAGAAAGTTTCAACTAGACACATAGAAAGACAGGGAATTATAGTTTCTCCTCCCAACTTATTCACCCTAAGGGTGATCTCAACAATAAGAACTCATGCTCACTCATATCAAAATGGATATATGTGCCTATATCTTTCCTCACCACATGATGCTTGCAAAACAGAAAATAAAAAGGAATAGGGAAGAATACTTTGACTCTTGCAGAAAAGTAAAAGATAGGCCCTTCGTAGAGGGAAGGAGAGGGAGTCATGCGCTTTTGGGTTTGTATGCTTAATATCTTAGTGTAAAAGAATGTCACGTTATATTGCCCCTTATGATAGCAACCGTTATTATGTTGTCCGTTGCCTTTATTATTTTGCCATCACAAGTTTGTACAACGCTCAATTTTCTCTTACACTAAATGATCCAACACATTTAGAAGAATTTTTTATTGCCTTATTGCACCGATGACATATGGTGGACCCTCAAAACAAGATTTGGGTTTAAGGGTTTTAGGATGCACAAGTAGTATATCTACTTAGTGTGGAATTTTTGGCTAGCAAAGATAGGGGGCATGCACCACAAGTTATAGGATCGATGACAATATAACTTCTATGTGAATATGAACAAACATAAATCATTATGTTTTCTTCCTTGTCCAATGTCTCACAATCATAAAAGATGTCCAAGATAGTATATTTGCATGTGAATCTTATATTCCCTTATTAATTCTTTCATGAATTGCATCATTGACCAATTTTATGTTTGTCAATCTCCAATAAATTTTACCACTTATACTTTTCCTTATGTGATGTCATTACTTACCATAAGATTAGCACATGATCATTTCCATTATTCTTTTTCTTTATTTTGATTGAATCATAAAAGTAAACAAAGCAAAACTCAAACTGAATTTTATTATATATCTCGCACACGATTACAAAGATAGATAGATCACAAAACACTCAAAGAGGATCGAACTAAACTTTTATTAAACTAATTCAAAATATAACTAAAGATCGAACGAAGATAAATAAAGGCAAAAGAGGTGGTGTGATACGATACCAGGGCACCTCCCCCAAGCTTGGCACAGGCAAAGGGGAGTGCCCATACCCGATACTGAACTCTCCTTTAATGATGAAGAAGGTGCTGGTGGTGGTGATGAGATAGAAATGAGCTTATCCTCCGGCTTCCATGGCAGTGACTCACCATCATAAGAGGAAGTGTGAGTCTCATGAGTCCTCCAACTGGTAGCTAAACTCACACCTTTAAATCTCGCCTCATATTCAAAGACTTGATTTTGGAGATTGTAGATTTGGCTTTGTAGAAAATTGATTTGCTCGTTGAGGGTGAAGATGATGTCCTCCATGGACCGGCCATCCAGCTTGAGATCATGGGTGGAATCCGTGATCATGAGGTGGTTGGCATAGAGTCCATGTTGCACCATCCCCTTGCACTTCAAGACCTCTTGCTCCATAGCTTCAAGACTTGCCTCCACGGTTCCCGTCCTCTTGGGTCCCCTCACGCACTCAATGGCTTGAGGGTGTTGCATCACCTCCCGCAAATACGGGATGATGACGTTGTCGAAGAACTTGTCCTTGGAGGAGCTTGAAGCAGCCATGGCTATCTAGATCTGTCAGAAAAACAACAAGAAAGAAGAATAGAAGATTTCTCCATGATACGGTGGTTAGTAAGTTCGGGGGGTATATAAATTTATTTTATCTTGGGAAACAGGCAAACAAGAGAAAAAGAGAGTCTGAAAGGTGCCAGAGGTGGGTACAACCCACTTGGGCGCGCGAGGCAAGCTAGGCGCGCCCTGGTGTCTTGTGCCCTCCTTGGTTGCCTTCCTGGTGGTTTATTATTTACCTATTTTTTGTAATATTCCAAAACTGACAAAAAATATTTTTGTGGATTTTTTGGAGTCCGTTTACTCACCTATCCGTACCTCCTTTTATTAACAATTCTAGAGTGTTCCAGAAGGGTTTTTTTATGCGTTCCTCCGGTGTCATAGTTTCGATAATATTGCTTTCGACATTAATAGGCGTACCTGAGATGTAGTGTTTAATTCTTTGCCCATTGAAAACCTTCGGGTTAGTACCTTAGGAATTATATATTTTAATAGCTCCAGAGCGGTAAAATTCTTCTATAATATATGCTCCCTCCCACTTGGAGAGAAGTTTGCCGGCAAAGAATCTCAAATGAGAGTTGTACAAAAGAACATGTTCTCCTACTTTAAATTCCCGCTTTTGGATTCTTTTATCATGCCATCTTTTAACTTTGTCTTTAAATAGTTTGGCATTTTCATAAGCTTGGGTTCTCCATTCATCTAATTAGCTAATATCGAATTACCTCTTCTCACCGGCAAGTTTGAAATCATAGTTGAAATCTTTGATTGCCCAATATGCTTTATGTTCTAGCTCGAGAGGTAAATGACAGGCTTTTCCATAAGCCAGTTTATAAGGAGACATACCCATAGGATTTTTATAAGTTGTTCTATAGGCCTAGATGTAGCGACCAGACCTCAAAGAGTCTAGTCTCTGTGCATCAGTGTCATCCCTGGATCGGTAATGCTGACATGCATAGTACTCAAGGATTTATAACAGAGTCTCAATCACACACTTATTACATTGAAAAGTCTCAAAATATAATTTATTACAATAATATGGGCAAAGGCCATCTAAATAAGATAACCGCGGAAGGCTTGGAAGATAAAGTGAGTCCATCAACTCCAACGACATAGCTGAGTGAACGACAACAACCTATGGCACCTTACTCGTCGTCTGGAAAGTCTGCAACATGATATGCAGCCCGAAACGGGTCAGCACGTGGAATATGCTTGCAATGTAGCACAAAAGAGTAATGAACATAATAAATGCTATCACTACATGCATATATGGCTGGTGGAAAGCTCTATGGTTAAAGTTTTGCGTAAAGCCGATTTTTCCCTGCAACAAAGGAATAAATTTTATTTAACTATCATGGTGGTTGTTAAACATTGAGAAGGTTCCTCCAACTCAATCACAATTAAGCAATATCAATTAACCCAACAAAATTAAATTGGAGTGATGACATCAACATGATAATCCAAGAACCAGATACTCAAGATGTCCATAACCGGGGACATGCTAACCATGATTAGTTTGTACACTTTGCAGAGGTTTGCGCACTTTTCCCCACAAGACTCGATCTCCTCCGTTAGATTTCTTGCACTACATGATGTTTGAGAAACGGATGACCGAGACACAGTCTTTCGGAAACATTAACTCTTTTCTCTGGATGGACAGTTACACCTACTTTCCCCTACATCTACTAGCCCGCCACTGAAAGAGGTCATGCAACCTACTCAACTATGCTAGAGCCCATAATAGCTAGTGGCTACACACGAAATTTTCTAGCATGAATAATCTTATGATTCCTTTGAGCCTGGGTGGAGAACCGTAGGATGATCACATGGGTACTCCGGGATATCCTAGAACAACACTGGACTCTCCAGGTGCCCGCAACCAGTCCACCTAGATGTGTATTTAAGTAGCCACCTTAAGTTGACCATTAATTAACAATTCTCACATCTGTCATGGATACACTCAACCAATCCACATCTACGAGCATAGCATAGCAATCCTGAGCATAACGTAGAAGTAACTCCCAAAGGTTTGATAATAAAAAGGCAATAGGTTCTACCTCATCATCTACTTCCCAAACCCACATGTTATTTAGATCCTAACCATGAAAAGTTTGAGGATTGGAACTATTGCATAAACACTGGGTAATAAAGGGATATTATCAAAGTGTTACTTGCCTTGCTGATGATCTGCAAAACCTAGAGACTCGTAGTAGCACGCTTCGCACTCTGGGGACTCTATCGCAAACAAACAATAACATACATATCCATTCAAACAAGAAGCATGGGTAAACCTCAAATAAGAAGATCCAACTGAATTTCCTACTGAAGAGCTTCAACTAGCAAAAAGAATCAACTCAAACGGAGCAATGAAACTTGAGATACGAACGAAACAAGATTCATTTACTAATCTGGACTAAAGTCAAACTTTACAGTACCAAAATCATGTTCAAGTTCGTTAAACAGAAAGAGGGCTTCGAGATGAAGATTTAGGCGATGGTTTCATCTAATTTGGATAAATGAGCAGAAAGTTATACTAGATCGAAGATCAGGGCAGAAATCCCGATCGAAAATAATCGCAGATAAACCCTGGAAAAAATCAAGACGAACAGACTAACAAACAAATGGTCGCTGTCTGAGCCTAACCGACGAACAACGTTCATTAAAACGAATGAACAGACGAATGTCCGCTAAACAACTCAAAAAAAAACGAACCGATCTATCTAAAAAAACAGATCTCGGTTTTTTTTCTAAAAAAACCCGATGGTTTTTACTTAACCGAAAAAATGAAACGACGGCGCCTACCTTCGGCGGGGTTCCGGCGGGGCGGGCCGGCATCGGCAGCGTGGGATGGCGTCGCGGGGCGGCGGGGGCGGCAGCCCGGACTTCGGTGGGAGTCCGGCTCGGGCACGCTCGCGCGAAGGCGGCGGCACTGTGGGCCGGCTGGGCTCTGGCCCAGTCGGTCTGGGAAGGAATTTTTTTAAATAATTCCACCGAAACAGAAAAATCCTAATAAAATATAAAAATGCCAAAAACAATTTTCGCCGTCTAAATTAAATATTTAGAACAAAGTGAACATTTTTCTGGCCTAAAATATGTGATTTTGAAAACATGCATATTTTTCTAATTCAAATAAAATAGCAATAAAAGCCCAAATAAAAATCTTTAATTTATTTTAACATTTTTCCTCCAAGATGTCAGTGGGAAACGACACCAATGGGATCACAAGAATCCCTACTACGGTTGCGGGGCGCGGGGTTGTGAGAAGAGTAGGATTAGTAGTTGACACAGGGATCGTTTACCCAGATTCGTGCCGCGAGGATGCATAAAACCCTAGTCCTGCTTGGTTGATGTATTGAGCGTTCTTGAGCTCTAGAACTAGCTACAGGTGTTGTGTGGTTCGAAAGAGCCGAATCCTTTTCTTGTATGCCACGGGCCTCCTTTTATAGGCGAAGGGGCTGCCACAGTGGCACACAGGAGGTGAAAAGGCCTACAGTGCTACGAGCTTATCGCCCGTATTACAGGACAAGATGCATTTAATGCATGGCTTAGGTGTTCCTCACTTTATCGGGGATGGGTGTGAGGCATGTCCCGTCCGTCGCCACTCCTCCTTGCTTCGACACACGCCCTGGCCAGCGATGCATGCGGTGCCATATAGGCAGGCAAGCAGCTGAGGTGGCGTGGTGGTGCAGCCTCCACGAAGATCTGCATGCCGCCATGTAGGTGCATGCTGAGTTGGCCTAGGAGCTGCTTGTTGCCACGCAGGTGCCTGCCCAGCTGGTTGGGCTGGCAGCTGCATGCGAACGGTGGCAGGGAGTTGGTTGGTGCGGGCCTGGCAGTGGCCCTGCTGTCGCCTCTGGCAAGGGTCTTGTCAGGTGGCCTAGCACGGGTCTTGCCGGGTGGCCCGGCAAGGGTCTTGCCGTGGTGTGCTGGCGTTCCCGGCAAGGATCTTGCCTGGTGTCTTGTGGGTTCCTTCGGTAGGGAATGTTGCTTTCCAATCCTTATCTGATCTTGAGCATTCTATGTCTTCACAAAGATCTGCATGCCACCAAGGAGGTGCCTCCCGAGCCCTGGTCCAACATGGTTGATGGCGTTGGAGACCATGGCTCGAGGGTGGCCTTCTCATTGGTGTGGGCGAGCTGCCCCGGCAAGGGGCTTGCCGGGGCAGCGGAGGCTGCCCCCGGCAAGGGCATTGCCGGGGAAACCTGCTTCGCCCATCTGCACTTTGTGGCCTTGGCCCTTGATGTTGCCTTGTTCGTCTCGTGCCTTCGGCTTCTCTCTGGCTTCCCTCCTCTGCCCTGCTATTCGTGGCCGTGGCGTGTGGCTCTGACTGCCCGTGCACAAGTAAAGGGGTCAAAAGGAGAGCCCCTACTTTTGTACACCGACAGGAGCCCCCGGTCCTGGGCCATACATAAGCGCGACACGTTGTTGGGCTAGGCCCAGAAAGGTGTGCGGGCATGTGGGGCAGATTTTACCGCGGTAACTGCTCCGTCCGCTGCGCTTCCCCATGAGCTGCATTGAACGCACGACATGGTGGGTCGTGCGCGCGCATGACGGAAGCATGCTGGCATCATTCCGTGGTGAACAGTAAAGAGGCGGCTTGCGTGTCTCTTTGAGACCGCAGGGCCGCTGCTCATTTACTGCCCTCGCATGGGAACCGTCGCTCCATGCGTCCCACTGCGCCTATCCCCTGCGCCATGTTCGCTGCATGCACGATGCAGAGCGAATGATAGGCGCGCGGGATGTGGGAAGTTGTGCGCGTGTGTGGGTCGATCCCCATGCACCTTCAATGGAGCGGGGAGGGCGGTCTACGACCCCGCTTGCTGTCACTTCAACGGGCCGGATTGGCCGAGAGGGGGTGGCTGAGCCTCGCCCCCGCCCCTTTATAAAGAGGGGACCAGGAGGAACGGTGCCTCTCAATCTTTCGCCATCTGCCTCTCCCCATTCCCGCTTCCTCCTTTCTTCTGCCATGCCGTGGGGGCGTGGCGACGCTTCATCGGTGGCGGCGAGGGTCTCGGCTCGACAATGCATCACCCCTCCCCAAGAGCTCGTAGTGGCGGAGCCGGCCGCAAGAGGGAGGGGGAGGGGGCAAGGTCGAGGCCATCGCAGCGCTTGAGGGAGAGGATGATGGGGCGACAGATCGGCCTCGCCTCCGCCAGCGGCCCCTCTTCCGATGGAGGGCCATGTCGGGGACAACCCTTGCGAGTTCTTCGTCAGGCTGCGCCAGCCACCACGTCATCGTCTTCGCCTCCCGACTCCATTTGCGGGAACAACAGCACATGGGACGACATCGAGTTCCCCGCTCCTCACGTCATGTATCTCCGCCGGGGGTGGAAGACCTTTGCTCGCATCCACAGCTTGACGGAGGGGCTCACTCTTCATTTCAAACTAATGGAGGGTGGCCTCCTCTCCGTCAAGATCTTCGGGCATCTCGGGACTCGCGCGAGGTGCTGCGTGGAGAGCTCTTCTGACGATGAAGATTCCTCCTCGAGCAAGAGTGGCGAGGAAGACAACGGCAACGACGATGAGGGCAGCGGGCGGCAGGATGACGGTTTCGACTAGGCGTCGGGTGCCACTCCGGGCGGCACCGGCGACCCCATCATCTGTGTCGCCGACTCCTTGAACTTCTCGTGGTCGTGTCCTTGGGCGGCTGGTGCTGGGAGGCTGCAGAAGAGGAAGAGCGCGGGCGGCTAGGCCGTCAAGTCGGAGTACGCGGGCAATGACGACTTCGTCACGTATTGACGTCCTGCCGCCTCGTCTACGAGCTCTTCCTCCGGCGCCGCCATCACCATCCAGCCTTTGGACGGCCACCGAGATGTTCCCTTGGTGTCTTCTGCCCCCCGTAGCTTTCCTAGGCGCCCCGTTTGCCCTTCTGCTTTCTTGTTCCATTTCCTGAGGAGAGGGACAAGAACAGGATTACGGGCATCTTATCTCTTTTTAGTCTTGTAAGCCTTCCGGCCTTTGTTAACTTTAGAACTTGTAATCCCCTTGCTCACGTTTTTCATTTCGTATGAACTGTACCTGTACGGGATGTTTTTTAATGAAAAAGGGATGTTTGCCGGGTTTTTTGTTCGTGGGTGGAACCCACGACAAGGACTGAATCCTTGTTATTTTTTTAAGACAAATGTTTTTCGCCGGGCAACTGGCCTTGCCGTCCCCCACTTCGCTCGACCTTTCTCACGCCCTCGGCGGAGGCAGGGATGAGGCGGGCTTCGGCCCCTCGTTTCATTTCCTTGCTTCCGCGACTACAACCAAATTCGGCCCCAGGAGATAATCCTTGGGTTCGGAAAAAGGGGAGCACGGTAGCCTAGAAACAAAACGAGGTTTCACATACCCCAGTCCATGACGAAATGCATGATGGAGGATAGAGAACTTATCTGGATCTGCAGCCCCCGGCAACCTTGGCCTGCCGCGGATGGATCCTTGCCCTTGTAGCCCTCAGCAACTTTGGCTTGCCGGGGCCCAGGCGCTGGTCCGTCCCCCTTCTCCCAAAATAGGTCGGCAAGAATACTTATATGCCCTGCGAGCCAAAGAAGGTAGAGACTATCAACTCACAGAGAGACACGCACTCGACCTCTAAGCTAGGTGTTAGCCGCCCCTAAGCACTATCAACCCTAAATAAGGAAGAGACTCAACCTAGCATGCATGCTATAACTTAGGGCGCCAGCGCTTCGCTTATTTCTGCTCAGGGTCTACGCCTGGCTTTGTATAAAGGGTTACATGCCTTGCCGGCAAGGCTTGTACAAAAGGGTGGCTTGCCGGGAGGCCCGGCAGCCGCGCCTTATGGGTAAAACTTGCGGAGATGCTCGATTTTCCAGGAGTTGCTCACTGGAACGGCATCTTCGGTCTCCAGCCGTACTGTGCCGGGCCTGGTCACTCGTGTTACCAGATAAGGGCCTTCCCACTTTAGCGTCAACTTGTTGGAATTCTTGGCCGACTGAACATGCCGGAGAACAAGGTCGCCTTCCTCAAAGCTCCGGGCATGAACCTTGCGGCTATGGTAGCGGCGCGAGGCTTGGTGGTAGCATGCTGCTCTCACAGCCGCCCGGAGACGATCTTCCTCAAGGAGCGTCGCGTGATCTCTCCGCAATCGCACTTGCTCAAGCTCATCATAAGCGAGCACTCGAGGCGACCCGTATATGAGTTCTATGGGGAGAACTGCTTCTGCCCCATAAACCAGGGCAAAGGGTGTCTGGCTGGTGGCTAGATTTGGTGTCGTTCTGATCGACCAAAGAACCTCCGGCAACTCATCAATACAGCGCCTTCCACTCTTGCGCAGCCTGTCAAAAGTCTTCGTTCTTAAACCTCGTGGGACTTCAGCATTTGCTCTCTCCGGTTGGCCGTTGCTTCGTGGATGTGCCACGGAAGCAAAAGAGACCTTACTGCCGAGATCCTCAATGTATTGCATGAAGGCATGGCTTGCCAACTATGTGCTGTTGTCGGTGATGATCCTGTTGGGCACCCCAAAACGGCACACTAGTCCCTTGAAGAACTTGATGGCTGAATGCGCTGTCACCTTCCTCACTGCTTCCACCTCCGGCCACTTTGTGAACTTGTCGATTCCAACGTACAAGTACTCAAAGCCCCCGACAGCATGGGGGAAGGGGCCCAATATGTCGAGCCCCCAGACCGAGAAGGGCCAAAAGAGAGGGATAGTTTGAAGGGCTTGAGCTGGTTGATGAAGCTTCTTTGAATGGAACTGGCACGCTTCATACTTGGTTACTAGTGCTGTCGCATCCTGATGGGAAGTGGGCCAGAAGAAGCCTTGCCGGAAAGCTTTGCCGGGAAGGGCCCTCAACCCTATGTGGGAGCCACATATGCCTCTGTGTATCTCCGCCAACAACTTTAGTCCTTCTTCCCAGGAGATGCACTTTAAATTCACCCCATTCGGTCTTTTTTTGTACAATATGTTATCAACGAATTGGTACAGAGCAGACCGGCGGGCTACTCTTTCTGCCTCTTCCTGCTCCTCAGGAAGCTCTCCTTTTTGGAGGAAACGGGCAGTGTGTTGTGCCCAGCCGAAGCCTGTGGCTCAACGACAAGGAACAAAGGCATCTCTTCTGCCACGGGAGCGACCGTCTCTACGGCCATGACCTGAGGTCCTGTAACACCCCAAAAATTTAACCATGTTTTAGTTATTAAAATTTTGCCAGGAGTTTAAAAACTATGCTTTCTGGATTTTCTGTAGATTTCAGAACACCTTTTCTTTAATATTGAGGAGTTTTACCCAAGTGGAAACTTTCCAAAAATGTATTGGACTTCTATGCTCTCTCATTATAACAATTCTTAATCAGTAGATTTATTTATTTAATTATTTCTCTCTGAGCTTTATTCCTTAAAAATGACTTCCATTAGTTTTGGAGCTCTTTTTGAACTACAACCATTTGAGTAATTTAACTAAAATTCCAACCAAGATTTGGAGATGTCATGTGATGTTTCTAAATCACTTTTATGCAAAAATATACTTCATTCATTGAATATTTTGAGTTCTACACCTAATTTTTCAAATCTGGTCCAGTGGGCAGTTTTGCACTACAGCCTATTTAAATATTTCTTTAAAGCCTCCACCAAAATTATGGGATGTCAGTGGTAGCTTTCAATCCAACTTTATGCAAAAACCTAGAGATGTCCTTTGGAAAAATTGAGTGAATCAACGTCTTCTTCATTCCGGTCTAGCCTTGTGATTTCTACTACAACCCTAATTATTTTTGCTCTAGTGACCTTGTGCTTTCTCCTACTTGTAGTACACCTTACCAAGCCCTGAAGTCCAGGAGATTGGACCCATTGGGAGATTTTTGGTCCATGCTTTGATGCCATTTACCTTCTGTCCAGAAACTGAAGATTTGCAAAACTTGCACTAGCGAGTTTCTTCTTTTTCCCAAATGACCTTACCACTCTCTTTTGCTATTAAGAGACACTAGCCTGGAGAATTTGGCCACTCCAAGTACTGCCTAGGTGCCTGTGGCATTTTGTCAAACACCTTGAGTGCATGAACAGCTTTGACATGACTTTTGTCATTGCACTATGACCTTGCACCTCTGGGAAAACTAACCTGCCCACTAAACCTCTAGATGACTTTAACCTAGGTCTGTTAAACCCCAACCTCACCCGAGACCTCTAGCATGCCCTGGCATTTTGTCAAGCACGTCCCGTGCATGCTCTGGGCGCACCCAGAGAGCGCGTTTTGCACGTGCCGCGACCGAGCCGCCGTGTCTCGCCCCGCACCCGTTCTGCCCCTTGGCCAACCGCAACCGGCACGCCACGTCTCCTTTGCACCCCAAAGCCACCCCGACCACCCCTGGCACCCCACAACACCACCGTCAGGTCGACCGTGGCGGCTAGCTGACGGCCGCATGCAGGCCCCGGCCTATCGGCACCGCCCGAGCCACTCCCGCTCACCACCTGCCCCTGGAGCAGCTCAGACTCATCCACAAGCACGTCCTCTAGCTCTCGTCACCGCCATGTCACCCTGACCACTACAGAGCGGCGGTTCGCCGGCGACCTTATCCTCGGCCGTGGAACCGCCATGGATGCGCTATAAATAGGACCCCCCGAACTCGTCCAGGCCTCAAGCAACCTCTCCCACTCCCCCACCAATCCGCTCGTAGCAGTAAGAGGACCAGAGGGGTCATCTTCCTCATATCCGGCAATCACAGCCGCCGCCACTGTCTTGATCACTCCGGCGCCACCAGGGCCTCCCCCTCTCCACTCTCTTCACAAGGAACTCCCTCTCCCTCTCGTGAGTCCACCCCCCTACTCAATTTTTGATCAGGACTCGCCACTGGAGAAAACCACTCTGCCCGACGGCCACCGTCCGCTACGGAGCTCGCCGCCGGCAGCTCCGTCCACCCCGGGGACCGTAATGACTACCGGAGGGACCGCCTCGACCCCCTAAGCCTGCAGGTGACCTCTATTTGTTGAACGGTGCCGCTGTTCACCAGCGAGCATCGCCGGAGTTCCGCCCCCTCTCTGGCAGAGGAAGAGGAGAGAGGGTCGACAGGTCAAACCTAGAGTAAGTGGAGGAGTAAATCCAAAATACGCCTTCGACGTGGTCAGTAATCGAAACGTTTTTCTTTTTCTGATTTATTTAAAAAAACAGTTTTTGACCAAAACTTTGACTGTCCATAACTTTTTAAATATAACTCCAAATGAATTGATTCTTTTTCCTACCTTCCTCAAATTTTGTCTAGTTTATTTTAAGATTTATTTCGAAAAATTCAGACAACTTTTTGGTACTGTTTTTAAAACAATATTTTGGTCCAAATATTTTTAAATAGGATTTTTGGAGCGAGGAGAAAGCTTTCAAAAGTTTTGGAGTGCACCCTGCCTTTCCACACCTTGAAGGCAAGCATTTTGAACCCTGGCATAATATTTTTGTGTGTTAGTTGGCACGCTTATAACACCGCCCTAATACGGAGAACGCGTTATTTTATGTGGAGACGTGATCATTTACTTGAATTGCATATTTGTAATTTCCTTGCTATTGGAAATGAATATACTTGTGATGGTAATCATCCTCATGTGCTTTGCATGCATGACGGAAAAGAATCCGGGAAATCCTCTGCCTTGGGCAGGCGTGAGCTTGTCGCCGGTCTCCGTCGGGACGGTTATGTCTGGTATGGCATAGTAGGGTATAATGAGTGGTGATTCTGTTGGTTGAAATATTTTTGTTACACATATCATGCAGGAAATACTTAAACCTCCTGAGTCGACCATAGATCGAGTCTTGTTCTGGTAACCCCCACACTTGTTTCGTACTACCACTTGTCCCTGCCATAGGTAGGGTACGGTTCAGTAAGTTCTCAACCCCTTTCTAGCACACACCATACAGAGAGGCCATGGTGGAAGATATCGGTTGTAGCTGGTAGGCAGGCCACCTGGTCCAGGGGCATGGGTGTTTCCGGTTGGGACCGATAGGGGAGGCCACCCCCTAGAGAGCGCGATATAAATTTGATCCCATGCTACGCGAGGTTGTAGCCTCCCCACTTAGAGTTTTGCTTGACATGTGTCGTGGGTGATTCCAGACACCTGCGAGTTAAGCTGGTGTGTGCAGGTCAGGTGTGTTTTCAATTAAAAGACCATAGACGGAATTAGTCCTGATGGACTAAAGGAATCCATTACTCGTGGGTAAAGAGTACACCCTCTACAGAGATTAAACCTATTCGAATAGCCGTGTCCATGGTTAAGGACTACAGTCTGGGATGGGTAAAGTGTCGGTCTTAGTGTCGGTCTTCGGAGGAGAAACTGTTAAACCAGAACTGGGATCACGACTTGAGACTTGTGATGATCATGATTATTATTTGTTGTGGACTAACCCGTTATATTATTGGAATTATCGAGTATCCCTGGGATGGTTCTACCTCCTGGATATCCAATGTGATTATTTATAAGCCCTTTATGTGGTATCGTTGAGACGCCCAACTGTGGCATGCTTGTCATTTATTTACCTTATAAGCCCTTTATGTCGTGTTGCTGATACGCCCGACTGTGGCATGCTTGTCATTTATTTACCTTATAAGCCCTTTATGTGGTGTCGCTGAGATGCCCGACTGTGGCATGCTTGTTATCTATTTATTTTATAAGCCCTTTATGTGGTGTCACTGTGACGCCCGACTGTGGCATGCTTGTTATTTATTTTATAAGCCCTTTATGTGGTGTCGCTCAGACGCCCGACTGAGGCATTTCTCTTTGTTTACTAACCTTTCGAGGCGTCGCTTCAGACACCCGATCGGTGCATTTTATTATTACTATGTTATTGCATAGCCATAAATAACCTGCTTGCATGCATCAGAGATTTTATTGTGACTGACGTCATGATCATAAAATATTTCAGAACATAATTATCATTGTTATATTATACCCGTGTTCATAATGTTTGCGAGTACATTCAAAAGTACTCATTGGCTTGTCCCTGGCTATTGTCTTGGCCAGATTTCTTGCGCGGAGAGGAGCGATCATGATGACAGCCCTAGAACCTACGCAATGGTGATAGTAGCCTCACGAAGATAGGAGTTAACCTGGTCAGCTGTTCCTGTGGGAAATGGAGTCCCATAGACACTGATGATCCACAAACCGCTTCCGCCTTCAACCATTAGAAACCTTTTGTTGTACTCACAGACCAGAATGGTCTTGTACTACATATTTTGTATTTTACTTGGAATTTCTGTATCAAGTTGGTGCCACATCAGCTAACAGTAATCCTGGGGCTGATGAGCACAAGGGCCATTTTCCGGAAATTAATACCCGGAAAACCAGTCGCGATAGGTCCTGCCGGAGTTGGTTGCCCTGCGGCAGGATCGACATCCACGTCAACATCTTCGCCGGCGGCTCCGGGGAGCTTGGTGGGGAAGTACTTGCCGGAGCCTAGCTTCCTCCATTTGCTCTGCCCGGTTGACAGCTCAACGGATGGTTGAGTTAACTGAAGCACAAAAGTACCTGGTTCCACAGGCAGCTTGAGGGTAGCGTGCTTTGATAGGTAGTCGGTGATGTCATTCTCCATCCGAGGGACATGCTCCGCTTGTATACCGTCAAAGCGGTCCTCCAGTTCCTCACATCATCTACATAAGCTTCCATCAACGGGCTTTGATAATCTTTGTTGATCTGCCTGACGACGAGCTGTGAGTCGCCCCTGACGATGAGCTTTTTAACTCCAAGGTCTGCCACGATCCTGAGACCGGCAAGCAAACCCTAGTACTCGGCGGTGTTGTTAGTTGACATCTCCTGGGGGAAGTGCATCTGGATGACATTCTTGAGGTGCTCTCCGGTGGGTGCGACAAGCAGCACACCAGCACCGGCGCCTTGCAGCGAGAAGGCACCATCAAAGTACATGACCCAGTTGCGGCTCATTTCCTTGCCGGGGAGAGTGGTATCCTGCAACTCTTCGTCGGGCGTCGAGGTCCATTCTGCAACAAACTCCACAAGACTCTGCTCTGAATCGTCGAGGTACTTTCGAACTTCAAACCGAAACTTGACAGCTCTAGGGCCCATTCCATGATCCTCCCCGTTGCATCTGGGTTATGCAGTATCCGTTGCAATGGGAGGCGGGTGACCACCGTGATCTCATGTGCTTGGAAGTAGTGGCGCAGCTTCATCAAAGCCATAAGAAGGCCGAAGAGCAGCTTTTGCACACCTGAGTACCTCGACCTAGCCCCCTGCAAGAGGGAGCTGACGAAGTAAACTGTGTGTTGTACCATTTTATTCCTCTGCGCCTCTTCACCCGGTCGTGTGGGCCCTGACGCACTGGCGTCATCCTCTGCCGGGGACTTGGTCTTGGCGGGATCGAGCCCTGCCGGAGGGGGTTCCGGCTTGCCATATGTTGACTTTGCCACTGACGCTGCCTTCTCGTCGACCTCCCTCTGCGCCACTAGTGCGGCGCTAACCACCTGATTTGTTGCCTCTAGATAAAGCAACAACGGTTCTTGTGGTTTGGGCGCAACCAGCACTGGGGTAGAGGAGAGGTATTTCTTCAAATCCTGCAGCGCCACCTCAGCCTCTGGGGTCTACTCCATGGGACCTGCTTTCTTCAAGATCTTGAAAAAAGGAAGGGCATGCTCCACGGACTTGGAGATGAATCGGCTCATGGCAGCAACGCAACCAGTGAGCCGACACACGTCCTTGATCCGTTTTCAATCCCGCGCTGGGACACAAAGAACCCGAGAAGCTTGCCAGACGGGACGCCGAAGACACACTTCTCAGGGTTTAATTTGATGTTGATCTTGCGCAGGTTTGCAAATGTTTCCTCCAGATCTTGCATGGGTGTTGCTTTGTCCTTGGTTTTGACCACTATGTCATCCATATAAGCTTCCATATTTCTATGTAGCTGGGGCTCAAAACCAATTTGCACCGCCCTTGAAAAGGTTAAGCCAGCACTCTTCAACCCGAAAGGCATCCGTAAAAAGAATACGTACCACATGGGGTGATGAAAGTTGTCTTCTCCTCGTCCTCTTTTGTCATGAAGATCTGGTGGTATCCCGAGTAGGCGTCGAGGAATGATAACAGCTCACACCCAGCCGTGGATTCAACAATCTGGTCAATGCGTGGTAACGGGAAGGGATCCTTTGGACAAGACTTATTAATGTCCGTGTAATTAATAGACAGTCTCCACTTCCCGTTTGCCTTGCGCACCACTACCAAATTGGCCAACCACGTCGGATGGAGTACTCCTCTTACCAAGCCTGCCGCCTCTAGTTTTCTGATCTCCTCTGTGATGAACTCCTGCCTCTCCAGAGCTTGCTTCCTGACCTTCTTCTTGACGGGACGCACATGAGGAAAGACATCAAGATGGTGCTCAATCACTTCCCTGGGAACGCCGGGGATGTCGGAAGCTTGCCATGCAAACACATCCACATTTGCCCGCAGGAAAGTCACGAGCTCACTTTCCTATTTGCTATCGAGGGCAGAGCTTATGGTGAAAGCTCCACCCGCGTCGTCCTCCTTGAAAGGCACTTTCTTGGTCTCTGGTAGTGCAGCTCTGGACTTCTTGCTCTTGCCGGCGGAGCTCTCTGGCACTTCCTTAACGGGAGCGCAACACCCCGAAGAGGTGCGCTTGCCGGAGTAGGTGCGAGGGGTCTCGCCGGTCTTCTTCCCTCCCGGGGCTCCATCGGCAGGAGCAGGTGCCTTGGTGGCAGCTGCTGCAACTACTTCCCGGAAGAGTTGGTCGGCGCAAATCAACGCATCTTCCTTGTCGGAGGGGACGGTGATGATGCTCATCGTCCCGGGCATCTTCAACATGTTGTAGGCGTAATGAGAAGCCGCCATGAATTTGGCTAGCGCCGGGCGGCCGAGGATCCCGTTGTAGGGCAAGGGGATCTTGGCTATAACGAAGACAATCCTCTCCGTCCTGTGGTTCAGCTCGCCTCTGAACGTCATGGGCAGCGTGATCTTTCCCTTCGGCTGGCTCCTTCCCGGTTGACCCCTTGGAATGTGCCCGTCTCCTCGAGGTCTCCATCAGGGATTTGCAGCCTCTTGATCACAACGGGCGAGATCAAGTTCAGACCGGCCCCGCCGTCAACCAACATCTTCATCACCTTGAGGTTGCGGATTGTTGGTGAGACCAACAAGGGCAAGTATCTGACCGCATTGGTGCGGTCAGGGTGGTCCTCGGTGTCAAAGATGATGGGCATGCTGGACCACCTCAGTGGCTTCCGTGCGTCGATCGATGGCTCCACCGCTGTGATCTCACGTGCCCAGTGCTTGAGCTGGCGGTGGGATGTATGCAGCCAGGCGCCACCCTCAATGCACATGGCTTCTGTGGCTTTCTGGAACTCGTGGTCACCGGACTCATCGCCCTTGTCATGATCATCGTCTTCCTGCTTCTTGTTGCGGCCCCGAGCGGGCCTCTCTTGCTGATTATATTTGCTGCGGCGGCCTCCTTGGCCGCCATGCTTCTTGCCGGATCCCTCGGCACCCTCTTGACACTTCTCCTTATCCCGCCGCTCATACTCGGCTTTCTACTTCTCCTTATCCCGCCGCTCATACTCGGCTCGCAGTACTGCTTGTCGGAGCCTCCTGGCTTGTCGGCAGCTGCCAAGGCCCGGAAAGCAGCACACCCAGCAACCTCCTTGCCGGGGTCACCTGACTTGGGCTTCTTGGTGGCGCCAGTGTCGTCGGATCCCTGGACGGCAAGCACGGTCTTGCCACTGCGCTTCCTATTACGGCGCCGGCCCTTCTTTGCTGGGGTGGCGGTATCATCCGTGGAGTCGGTTTCCGTGCTGGCGTCTTCGCCGGGGTACTTCCTTCCCTCTTCAGCGCGAGCGCATCGGTTAGCCAGAACATAAAGTTCGGCCACATCCCTGACCTTGTTCATTGCCAGCTCTTCATGGATCTTACAATTGCGCACATTTTTATGGAATGAACTGATCAAGGCGGCAGGATGAACATCAGGGATGTTGTACTGCACTCGGCTGAACCTTTGGATGTACTTGCGCAAGTTTTCTCCTTCCTTCTGGGGGATGATATGCAGATCACTTGCCTGACCATCAACTTGGTGGCCTCCGGTAAAGGCGCCAACAGACACATGACACAGATCCACCCAAGAAGAAATGGAGTCTACCAGCAAGTGCATCAACAATGACATAACATTGGGCTTAAGTGCCAACGGAAAGTAATTGGCAAGCACCTTGTCGTCGCGGGCCCCAGCATCTTGCATCACGATGGTGTAGATCCTGAGGAACTCAGATGGGTGAGCCTTGTCGTTGTACTTTTCGCAAAATTCTGGTTTGAACATGCGGTGGGAGGGCCATTGGAACTGCCGCGGGTGAAGGCCCGACAACCTACCTCATAGGGTAGGCCACCGTAGCCTCCCCGTGTTGGGTTGTCCATAGTGGGCACCACCCTCCTGTCCGACTGGTGGTGCACGTCACGCCGGTGCTCAATGGTGGTTCGAGAGTCTTCATGAGCTCGCTCCCGAAGAACTTGGCGCTGGTTGCGGTGGGTTCGCGGGTCGAACGATGCTATGGAGATATCATCATGCGCGTCATCGCGACGGACCGACACCCGTGGTGGTTGGGATGGAGGAGGGGAGTGCACCGTGGCCGCATCGCCTCCGGGCCGGCCTCCGCTGGCGTGCGGTGGCCTGACGAATTGGCGGCCTACGGGTCCCGCCGGCCGCAACTCGTCGTTGTTGGCGATGCCAACGAGGCTCCGGACGGTGGCCCTCCATTCTTCGAGCTTTTCTGCGGCGGGAGGAAAATCGAGGAGCAGCTGCGCGCGCTAGGGCTTCTGCTGGCGTGGGTGGCAACGAAAGCTAGGTGGACCGCGAGGCACCTCGACTTCTAACCGTGTTAGAAGGAGCCGCATCACGGCCCCGCAGCCATTCGCCATCCCCGTCTGCACCATGGTGCGCATGCTGGTCTTCCTCATCATGCGAAAGGCGCATGGGACTCTTCCTAGGATGGCGCCCAGGGTCTTTAGCAGAGCGGCGCTGCTCGTCGTGCACAACCTGAGAAGAGCACGCCGTAAGCGCCGGTGTCGGTGTCTTGGAGGCCGCCGCGCCGCCTGCGGGGGGCCCGACTCCGTCTCTGGAGCCCGCGACTGGTGGCTCGTCGCCCGGTGCACGAACGACGCCACTCGCCGGGCCGGGACCGCCATGGTGATGCGAATGTTCACGGGGCGCGCCATGGGTCCTCTCCGTGACTGGCCCGCTACTGATCCGCACCGGTACTGTCAATCCAGTCCCGGACGAACCGATCGTCGTGGTCGTCTTCTTCTTAGGAGCCATGGCAATGAGGAAAGTAGCTAGGTCAACTGCGAGACCGGATTCTCACAATTGTGCCCCATGCCTGGCGCGCCAAAGATGTCGGTGGGAAACGACACCTATGGGATCACAAGAATCCCTACTACGGTTGCGGGGCGCGGGGTTGTGAGAAGAGCAGGCTTAGTAGTTGACACGGGGATCATTTACCCAGGTTCAGGCCGCGAGGATGCGTAAAACCCTAGTCCTTCTTGGTGGATGTATTGAGTGTTCTTTAGCTCTCAAACTAGCTACGGGTGAAGCGTGGTTCGAAAGAGATGAATCCTTTTCCTGTATGCCACAGGCCTCCTTTTATAGGCGAAGGGGCCGCCAGAGTGGCACACAGGAGGTGGAAAGGCCTACAGTGCTACGAGCTTATCACTCGTATTACAGGACAAGATGCATTTAATGCATGGCTTAGGTGTCCCTCACTTTATCGGGGACGGGAGCGAGGCTCGTCCCGTCCGTCACCGCTCCTCCTCACTTCGACACGCGCCCTGGCCAGCGATGCATGTGGTGCCATGTAGGCAGGCAAGCAGCTGAGCTGGCGCGATGGTTGAGCCTCCATGAAGATGTGCATGCCGCCACGCAGGTGCATGCTGAGTTGGCCTGGGAGCTGCGTGTTGCCATGCAGGTTCCTGCCCAGCTGGTTGGGCTGGCAGCTGCATGCGAACGGCGGCGGGGAGTTGGTTGGTGCGGGCCTGGCAGTGGCCCTGCTGTCGCCTCTGGTAAGGGTCTTGTCGGGTGGCCCGGCAAGGGTCTTCCCGTGGCGCGTTGGCGTCCCCGGCAAGGATCTTGCCGGGGGTCTTTTGGGTTCCTTCGGTAGGGAGTGTTGCTTTCCAATCGTCATCTGATCTTGAGCATTCTATGTTTTCACAAAGAACTGCATGCCACCATGGAGGTTCCTCCCGAGCCCTGGTCCAACGTTGCTGGCGTTGGAGACCGTGGCTTGAGGGTGGCCCGCTTCGCTGGTGTGGGTGAGCTGCACCGGCAAGGGGCTTGCCGGGGTGCCCCCGGTAAGGGCCTTGCCGGGGAAACCTGCTTCGCCCATCTGCACTTTGTGGTCTTTGTCCTTGATGTTTCCTTGTTCGTATCGAGCCTTCGGCTTCTCTCTGGCTTCCCTCCTCTGCCCTGCTATGCTTGGCCGTGGCGCGTGGCTCTGACTGCCCGTGCACAAGTAAAGCGGTCAAAAGGAGAGCCCCTACTTTTGTACACAGACACATATTTCTTTTATTTTGGAGAAGTCATTTTATCCCCTCTCTTTTATTTTATTGGAAATATTTTTGGAGAGGAAAAATAATTAAAACCAGCGTGATCCTCTTTTCAAAATTTGAGAAAAATCAATTATGAAGATAAACTAAATCCCCATCTCTCTCTGTGGGTCCTTGAGTTGCTTAGAATTTCTAGGATCAACCAAAATGCAATAAAATATGATATGCATATGATGTCCTATGTATAACATTCCAAATTGAAAATATGGGATGTTACAAACCTACCCCCCCCCCCCTTAATATGAATCTTGCCCTCGAGATTCGGGTTGGCTAGAAAATAGGTGTAGGTGGTCCTTCCGTAGGTCTTCCTCTCGTTCCCAGGTGGCTTCATCCTCCGTATGGTGGCTCCACTGAACTTTGCAAAAGTTGATAACCTTGCTGCGTGTGACTCGAGTGGCCAAATCGAGAAGCTTCACAGGTTTCTCCTTGTAGGTCAAATCACTATCCAGCTGAATTGCTTCCAGTGGCACTGTATCTCTCAAAGGAATATCGGCCATCTCTGCGTGGCACTTATTTAACTGGGAAACATGAAACACGTCGTGAACTCCTGACAATCCCTCTAGCAATTCCTACTTGTAAGCAACTTCTCCCATACGTTCCAAAACTTTGTATGGTCCCACAAAACGTGGTGCTAACTTTCCCTTAACTCCAAAACATTTAACTCCTCGAAATGGGGACACACGAAGGTATACTCTGTCTCCAACTTCGTAAGTTGTCTCGTTGCGTTTTGAATCCGCATAACTCTTCTACCTGGACTGGGCTACCTTGAGTCTGTCGCGTATCAGCTTAACCTTCTCTTCAGACTCCTTAATCAAATCTGGTCCAAAGAACTGACGGTCTCCATCTTCATCCCACAATAACGGTGTCCTGCACCTCCTTCCGTACAAGGCTTCGAAAGGGGCCATCTTCAAACTGGCTTGATAACTGTTGTTATAAGAGAACTCTGCATACGGCAAATTGTCGTCCCAACTAGATCCATAATCTAGCGCACAAGCTCTCAACATGTCCTCCAGAATCTGATTGACTCTCTCGATCTGTCCATCTGTCTGTGGATGAAAGGTTGTACTAAACTCTAGCCTGGTACCCAAAGTCTCATGCAACTGATTCCAGAACTTTTAGGTAAACTGGGTTCCTCTATCTGATACAGTGGAACTCGGAACTCCATGCAGACATATGATCCTAGTCATGTATATCTTTGCCAACTTCGCACTTGTATAGGTGGTCTTCACTGGGATGAAATGAGCTACTTTCGTCAGTCGATCGACTACAACCAATATAGAGTCATAGCCTGAACGAGTCTTGGCCAATCCCGTGATAAAATCCATGCCAAGCTTGTCCCACTTCCATTCGGGTATCGGCAATGGCTGTAGCAATCCTGCTGGCTTCTGATGCTTTGCCTTAACTCTCTGACATACATCACATACTGCTACATACACAACAATATCGTTCTTCATTCCGGTCCACCAGAAACTTTCCTTCAAATCCAGATACATCTTAGTGTTTCCTGGGTGAATCAAATACGGCGAATCATGGGCCTCCTGCAAAATCAACTTCCTGATCTCGAGGTCATTGGACACATATACGCGATCCTCAAACCATAAAGTATCATGCTCACCCTCACGAAATCCTTTAGCCTTTCCTTTGCTCATCCTTTCCTTTATCTCGGCAATCTCCTTGTCAGTCTTCTGGGCTTCTCTGATCTTACTCATCAAAGTGGACTCAATTTCCAATGCTGCTACATAACCTCTCGAAACTTTTTCCAAACATAGCTCACAAAGATCCTCTGCTAACTCTTTGGGTAATCCTCCGGTCATGAGCGTATTGACATAACTCTTGCAACTCAATGCATCGGCTACTACATTAGCCTTTCCGGGATGATAGTGCAACTTCATATCATAATCCTGAATGAGCTCCAACCATCTCCTCTGCCTGAGGTTCAACTCCTTCTGTGTGAAGATATATTTCAAACTCTTGTGATCCGTGTATACCTCACAGTGGTTTCCGATGAGAAAATGTCTCCATATCTTCAATCCATGCACTACGGCTGCTAACTCCAAATCATGATTAGCATAATTTAACTCATGAGGTTTAAGTTGTCGTGATGCATATGAAACAACTCTTCCCTCCTGCATAAGCACTGCTCCAAGTCCTCGACATGAAGCATCGCAATACACTTGATCCTTTCGTTGATCAGGAAGACTCAACACTAGGGCTGTAACCAAACGTTTCTTCAACTCCTGAAAACTGGCTTCACACTCCTCAATCCATTTGAACTTGGTGTCCTTCTTCAACAACTTTGTCATGGGATTTGCAATCCTAGAGAAATTCTCAATGAACCTCCGGTAATAACCTGCGAGTCCGAGAAAACTCCTGACCTCTCCAACTGATGTGGGTGCTACCCATTTAGTCACATAAACAACCTTGAAGGGGTATACATCTATTCCTTCTCCGGATATAACATGTCCGAGAAATCCAATTTCCTTCAACCAAAACTCATATTTACTGAACTTGGCATATAACTCATGTTCCCTGAGCTTCTCAAGAACCAAACGCAAATGCTCTTTATGCTCCTCTTCATTCTTCAAGTAGACTAATATATCATGGATGAACACTACGATGAACTTATCCAAAAACTCCATAAACACCTTGTTCATCATGTTCATGAAATAGGAAGGCGTGTTAGTCTGACCAAATGACATAATGGTATACTCGTATAGCCTGTACCTTGTGGTAAAAGTTGTCTTAGGTATATCCTGCTCTTGAATCTTCAGCTGATGGTACCCTGATCGCAGATCGATCTTGGAAAATACTTTAGCTCCTTGCAACTAGTCAAACAAATCATTGATCATTGGCTGTGGGTACTTGTTCTTCATTGTCACTTCATTCAACGCACGATAATCGACAACCATCCTTAATGATCCATCCTTCTTGTCCACTAGAAGTACTGGGGCTCCCCAAGGTGACGAACTTGGTCGAATGTAACCCTTATCCAGTAACTCCTTAATCTGCTTCTTAATTTCCTCCAAATCCTTCGTTGGCATCCGATAAAGTCTCTTTGATATTAGCCCAGTGCCTGGAAATAGCTCAATCAAAAACTCAATGTCTCTATCCGGTGGCATGCCTGGCAACTCTTTATGAAATACGTTGGGGTAATCCTTCACCACTAGCACTTCCTCTTATACAACTCCTGATAAGGAATTCACTTGAGTCCTCTTCGGCACATGCCGAGATACATACTTGATCCTTCTTCCTTCTGGGGTGGTGAGCATAATCGATTTACTGACGTAATCGATGTTTCCTCCATACATTGATAACCAATCCATACCCAGCATCACATCGAATCCTTGTGACTCCGAAATTATCAGATCTGAGGGGAAAACATGCCTACCTATGGTCAATGGCATCTGAAAAAATCCTTGGCTTGCCATATGCTACGCTCCTGGCGAGCTTACTAACATAGGTGTCCTGAACTTTGGTGGGCATATTATACTTATCCACAAATCCCCTTGATATGTATGAATGCGATGCACCAGTATCAAAAAGAACGATTGCAGTAAATGACTTAACCAAAAACTTACCTATAACTGCATCTGGCTGCTCTTCAACCTCCTCCACGCTAACGTGGCTCACTTGTCCCCTATTGAAAGGGTTGGGCTTCTTCCCAGAGCTTCCATTGCCATTTCCATTCTTTGCTTCAGAACACTCGGTGGCGTAGTGTCCATTCTTTCCGCACTTGAAACAAGTAATGTGACTTAGATCCTTCTTGGCGGGCATTGCTGGGTTGGAACGGTTCTGGCTGCTGCTTCCTCCATTCCCATTCCCATTCTTGGGGCCACTATGGTTATGCAAACTTCCTCCATTGGAATTATGGCCTCCATGGTTATGGTGAATGTGTCCTCCCGAGTTTGGGGTAAAACAAGGTCTCTGCCGAGCTCCTGAATTGTACTTCCTTTGTCCATACTTCCTCTTGCGGCTCTCTATCTGTTGTTGCTTCCCTTAAATCATAAGAGCTCTATCTACCAACTCCTGGTAGTTGTTGAATGTTGCCACCATTAACTGCATGCTTAGCTCATCATTCAGTCCTTCCAGAAACTTCTCCTGCTTAGCAGTATCTGTAGCTACATCATCAGGGGCAAAACTTGCTAACTTACTAAACTCATCCACACACTGGCCCACTGTACGTCCTCCTTGGCGCAAGTTGTGAAACTCACGCTTCTTCATGTTCATAGCTCCTGCTGAAACATGGGCAGTGCGGAAAGCTTGCTGAAACTGATCCCATGTAACCGTGTCAATGGGGTAAGTGGCTGTGAAATTCTCCCACCATGATGCTGCGGGTCCATCAAGTTGATGTGCGGCAAAACACACTCTCTCCGCATCTGTGCACCCTGCAGTGGTCAACTCCCTTCCAATCTTGTGGAGCCAATCATTTGCAACAATCGGCTCGGTGCTACTAGAGAACACCGGTGGATTCAGCCTTAGGAAATGGGCTAAGTGATCAATAGGTGGTGGTGGTGGTGGGTTGTTGCCTTGGTTCTGATTCTGAACTAGTAGCTGCATCAAGGTATTCTGTTGCTGGATCAATTGAGTGAGATCTAGTGGAAAGGCAAATCCATTGTCACGTCTTGGAGGCATCTGATGGGTTTAGAAAAGGTGAGAAAACAAAATAGAATGAGGTCTAAAGGGAAAACACTACCCATATACACATGAGAAAAACACAATCATATCACACCAATCAATTCAAACAAGGGCTTACAATCGGTCTAACTATCGTTACAAAAGTGCTCGGACTATTCTATGTACATGGGGGAATACTACTACTGATATGGTGGTCGACTAGAAGTTTTGATCGGTGGAAGACTCCATGATATCTGCTCCAGCTTCATCAACATAGTCCTCGTCGCTATCTTCGGGGTCAGAATCGGTGTCGTCGATGATGATGTAGTCCTCCGAACGAATGTCCTTGGAATGGTCGTCATCTCCTCCTTGCGCGGGGTCTCCCATGAATACTCCTAACTTCCTCGTCAGATCATCATTCTTCTCCACTAGTATCGTCATTTCCTCATCATATCCGTCGTGTGTAGACTTGAGTTCCTCCTCCAGCTTTGTAATCCTGGTCATTTCCTTCTTCAAAGCTATCATGCTAGCGCACATCTGGTTCTCCTGGCGACGAATGTGTTGGTTTAACTCCCGGATGAAAGCTGCAATGGACCTGTCCCTCCTAGTGCTGATCATCTCCCATTGCTCATCTCGGCGCCCACATATCTGGTAGATAGTGTCCTTAAGATCCTTGTGATAAACTCCTCCAATGTGTCCCATGGCGATGTGGGCTGCCATGCTCTTTCCTAGACTCCAGGTTGGTGCATCAAAGGAAAACTCTATGGGCTCAGTGACTAGCATGAATGTCGTTCCTAGAACTTGAACTTGAATCATCCAACGCTCCTCATCTGGTAAAGTGGCGATGTAGGTCCCGGTGAAGCTTCGTATTTCGATGTTCAGGTACCTAGTAACTTCCTTCAAGTGTCATCCAAAAGGTGTATCTTCATCCGGTTGTGTAAACTTGTTCCTTGAATCTGCCATCCTATAGAGTGGAAAAGGGAGATGAGTTATAAATGAGTATAGAAGAGTGACCTATGGTTTAACTTAGTGGTCGTGTCCTACAGTCTGTGTGTGCTCTGATACCATCTTGTAGTGACAAGACCTCAAACAGTCTAGTCTTTGTGAATCAGTGTCATCCCTGGATTGGTAATGCTGACACACACAGTACTCGAGGATTTATAACAGAGTCTCAATCACACACTTATTACATCGAAAATTCTCAAAAGAGAACTTATTACAATAATATGGCTAAAGGCCATCTAAATAAGATAACAGTGGAAGGCTTGGAAGATAAAGTGATTCCATCAACTCTAACGGCATAGATGAGTGAACGACAACGACCTATGGCACCTTACTCGTCGTCTGAAAAGTCTGCACCATGATATGTTGCAGCCCAAAATAGGTCAACGCATGGAATATGCTGGCAATGTAATACAAAAGAGTAATGAACAGAATAGATGCTATCACTACATGCATATATGGCTGGTGGAAAGCTCTATGGTTAAAGTTTTGCATAAAGCCGATTTTTCCCTACAACAAAGGAATAAATTTTATTTAACTATCATGGTGGTTGTTAAGCATTGAGAAGGTTCCTCCAACTCAATCCCAATTAAGCAATATCAATTAACCAAACAAAATTAATTTGGAGTGATGAGATCAACATGATAATCCAAGAACCAGATACTCAAGATGTCCATAATACGGGACACGACTAACCATGATTAGTTTGTACACTCTGCAGAGGTTTGCGCACTTTTCCCCTCAAGACTTGATCTCCTCCGTTAGATTTCTCGCACTACATGGTGTTTGAGAAATGGATGACCGGGACACAGTCTATCAGAAACATTAACTCTTTACTCTGGATGGACAGTTACACCTACTTTCCCCTACATCTGCTAGCCCACCACTGAAAGAGGTCATGCAACCTAGTCAACTATGCTAGAGCCCATAATAGCTTGTAGCTGCACACGAAAGTCTCTAGCATGAATAATCTTATGATCCCTTTGAGCCTGGGTGGCGAACCGTAGGATGATCACACGGGTACTCGGGGATATCCTAGGACAACACTGGATTCTCCAGGTGACCGCAACCAATCCACCCAGATGTGTATTTAAGTGGCCACCTTAAGTTAACCATTAATTAACAATTCTCACATCCGTCATGGATACACTCAACCAATCCACGTCTACGAGCATACCATAGCAATCCTGAGCATATCTAGAAGTAACTCCCAAAGGTTTGATAATAAAAGGGCAATAGGTTCCACCTCATCATCTACTTCCCAAACCCGCATGTTGTTCAGATCCTAACCATCCAATGTTTGAGGATTGGAACTAGTGCATAAAAACTGGGTAATAAAGGGATATGATCAAAGTGTTACTTGCCTTGCTGATGATCTACAAAACCTAGAGACTCGTAGTAGCACGCTTCACACTCCGGGAACTCTATCGCAAACAAAAAATAACATACATAAGCACTCAAACAAGAAGGAAGGGTAAAACTCAAATAAGAAGATCCAACTAAAATTCCTACTGAAGAGCTTCGACTAGCAAAAAGAATCAACTCAAACGGAGCAACGAAACTTGAGATACGAACGAAACAAGATTCATTTACTAATCTGAACTAAAGTTAAACTTTACAGTACCTAAATCATGTTCAAGTTGGTTAAACATAAATAGGGCTTCGAGACAAAGATTTAGGCGTTGGTTTCATCTAATTTGGATAAACGAGCAAAAAGTTATACTAGGTCGAAAATCAAGGCAGAAATCGCGATCGAAAATAATCGCAGATAAACCCTGAAAAAAAAACAGGACAACCAGAGAAACGAACGAACATTCATTGTCTGAGCCTAACCGATGAACAACGTACAGATGAACGTCCGCTAAACAACTAAACCAAAAAACTGAACCGATCTATCTAAAAAGACAGATCTAGGATTTTTTTCTAAAAAAATCGATGATTTTTACTTAACCGAAAAAATGAAACGACGGCGGCGGCGGCTACCTCCGGCAGGGCGGGGCGGGGCGGCTTCGGTGGCATGGGGTGGTGTCGCATGGCGGTGAGGGCGGCGGCGAGGCGGCGGCGGCAGCTCCGGTGGCGGGGTGCGGTGGCGGGGCGAGGGGGGCTTCAGGGCGGCGGCGGCGTGGGATTTATAGGGGGTCGGTGGGGGAGTCCGACTTGGGAAAGGGGCAACCCCCGGCGGCAGCGGCAGCAACCCGGACTCTGGCGAGAGTCCGGCTCGGGCACGCTCGCGCTAAGGCGGCGGCGCTGTGGGCCGGCTAGGCTCCGTCCTAGTCGGTCTGGGATGGAATTTTTTCTAAAAATGCCAAAAACAATTTTCACCGTCTAAATGAAATATTTAGAACAAAGTGAACATTTTTTTGGCCTAAAATATGCAATTTTGAAAACATGCATATTTTTCTAATTCAAATAAAATAGCAATAGAAGCCCAAATAAAAATCTTTAATTTATTTTAACATTTTTCCTCCAATATTTCTTTTATTTTGGAGAAGTCATTTTGTCCCCTCTCTTTTATTTTATTGGAAATATTTTTGGAGTGGAAAAATAATTAAAACCAACTTTTAGAAAAATCAAATATGAAAATAAACGAAATCCCCAACTCTCTCCGTCGGTCCTTGAGTTGCTTAGAATTTCTAGGATCAACCAAAATGCAATAAAATATATATGCATATGATGACCTATGTATAACATTCCAAATTGACAGTTTTTTGTAATATTTCTAGTTTTACACCAGAGTGCATCATCTAATTTCTTAGACCATTTCTTTCAAGACCTATTGACAGTTTTTTGTAATATTAATTTTATTTCTCTATTGCTAAGTTCAACTTGACCACTAGGTTGAGGATGATAGGGTGATGCAATTCTATGGTTAACATCATACTTACCAAGCATTTTACGGAAAGCATCATGAATAAAATGTGAAGCACCATCAGTCGTTAAATATCTAGGGACTCCAAACATCGGGAAAATAACTTCATTAAGCATTTTAATAGAGGTGTTGTGATCAGCACTACTAGTTGGAATAGCTTCTACCCACTTAGTGACATAATCAACAACAACCAGAATATGAGTATACCCATTAGAGGAAGGAAAAGGTCCCACATAATCAAAACCCCAAACATCAAATGGTTCAACAACAAGATCATAATTCATAGGCATTTCTTGACGCTTATCGTTATTACAAATTCTTTGGCATTCATCACAAGATAGAACATACATATGGGAATCCTTGAAGTGAATAGGCTAATAAACACCAGATTGCAATACCTTGCGAGAAGTTCTATCTCCCACATGATGTCCTCCATAATCTTTGAAGTGACATTTCCGTAGAATTTGTTCCTGTTTATGCTCAGGTATACAACATCTAATAATATCATCTACCCCTTGTTTATAGAGATGTGGGTCATCCCAAAAGTAATGTCTTAAATCATAGAAGATTTTTTTCTTTTATTGGTATGTAAAACTAGGTGGTATATATTTAGCAACAATGTAATTAGCATAGTCAACATACCAAGGAGTGTTATGAGAAACATTTATTGCAGCTAGTTGTTCATCAAGAAAACTATCATCAATAGGTAGTGGGTTATCAAGGATATTTTCTAACCTAGAGAAGTTATCAGCTACGGGGTTCTCATCCCCCTTTCTATCAGTAATATGTAAATCAAATTCTTGTCGCAAGAGAACCCACCTAATGAGTCTAGGTTTAGCATCTTTATTTTCCATAAGATATTTTATAGTAGCATGATCGATGTGAACAGTTACTTTGGAATCAACAATATAAGATCTTAATTTATCACAAGCAAATGCAACTGCTAAAAACTCTTTTTCAGTAGTAGCATAATTTCGTTGAGCACTGTCTAGAGTTTTACTAGCATAATGGATAACATTTGATTTTTTATCAACTCTTTGTCCTAGAAAAGCACCAAAAGCATAATCACTAGCATCACACATAATTTCAAAAGGCAAGTGCCAAACAGGTGGTTGTACTATAGGTGCAGAAGTTAAGGCTTTCTTAAGTGTTTTGATGGCTTCTACGCAATTATCATAACAAACAAATGGAACATCCTTTTGTAAAAGAATTGTAAGAGGCCTGGAATTTTGGAGAAGTCCTTAATAAACCTCCTGTTGAGATTAGCATGACCGAGGAAGCTACAAATAACTTTAATATCTTTAGGGCATGGTATGTTTTCAATTGCATAATCTTTAGCTTTGTCAACCTCAATACCTCATTCAAAAAATTTATGCCCCAAAACAATGCCTTCATTAACCATAAAGTGGCACTTCTCCCAATTCAAGACAAGATTAGTTTGCTCACATCTTAGCAAAACACGATCAAGGTTTCTTAAGCAATCATCAAAATAAGTTTCGTAAACAGAAAAATCATCCATAAAAACCTTAACAATCTTTTCACAAAAGTCAGAGAATACAGCAGTCATACATCTTTGAAAGGTAGCAGGTGCATTGGATAAACCAAAAGGCATACATCTATAAGCATAAGTTCCAAAAGGGCAAGTAAAGGTGGTTTTGTCTTGATCGGGTTGTGAAACAAGTATTTGAGAAAAACCAGAATATCCATCAAGAATGCAGAAGTGTGTGTTCTTAGACAGTCTTTCTAGCATTTGATCAATAAAAGGCAAAGGGTAATGATCTTTTCTAGTTGCTTTATTTAATTTTTAAAAGCAATTACCATTCTATAGCCAATAGCAATTCTTTGTGGAATACGTTCATTTTTATCATTAGGAACAACAGTAATACCTCCCTTTTTAGGGACAAAATGAACGGGACTTACCCATCTACTATCAGATATGGGATAGATTATAAATGCTTCAAGAATCTTTAATATTTAAGTTCTTACCACTTCTTTCATCCTAGGATTCAAACGTCATTGGTGATCTACAACAGGTTTAGCATTAGTTTCCATATTAATCTTGTGCTGACATAGAGTGGGACTAATGCCCTTAAGATCACCAAGAGTATATCTAATAGCAGCTCGGTGCTTCTTTAGAATTTCCAATAACCTTTCTTCTTCATGTTCTGAAAGGTTAACACTAATAATAACATGATATATCTTTTTCTCATCAAGATAAGCATATTTAAAAGTGTCTGGCAATTGTTTTAATTCAAACACGGTATCACCCTTAGGTGGAAGAGGACCCCCTAGAGTTCCAATAGGTAAATTGTGTTTGAGTAGAGGTCATTGTTAGAAGAAGATTTTATCTATTTCATTTCTTTCATGCATATGCATATCATTTTCGTGGTCTAGCAAATTTTGTTCTAGTGGATCAGTAGGCGGCACGGCAATAGAAGCAAGACCAATTATTTCATCCTTACTAGTTAATTCCTTCTTATGATGTTTTCTACTAAACTTAGAAAAATTAAACTCATGAGAGTCATCACAAAAAATAACACCGACAGATTGTTTCTCACAATCTATTTTAGCATTAATGGTGTTCAAGAATGGTCTAGCAAAAATAATGGGAAAAATCCATCTTGTGGGGAATCAAGAACTAAAAAATCAGTAGGGTATTTTACTTTCTCTCACAAGACTTCAACATCTCTAACAATCCCAAGTGGTGTGATGGTGTCTCTATTAGCAAGTTAAATAGTAACATCTATGTCTTCTACTTCAGCGAGTGCTATGTCCTCCATAAGTTCTCGATATAAGGTAAAAGGAATAACACTCACGCTAGCACCCAAGTCACATAAACCATGATAACAGTGATTTCCTATTTTGACTGACACAACAGGCATGCCAACAACAGGTATCTGTATCTTTTTCATCTGGTTTGGCAATTCTAGCAACTTCGTCAGAGAAGTAAATAACATGCCCATCAATGTTTTCTACCAAGAGATCTTTAACCATAGCAACACTAGGTTCTACTTTGATGTGTTCTAGGGGTCTAGGTACTTTGATATTACTTCTGTGAACCACATCGAAACCTTAGCATGTTCCTTTATCCTAACAGGGAAAGGTGGTTTTTCAATATAAGAAGTAGGCACAACTAGATCCACATTGTAAATAATAGTTTCTTCTTTAGCTATTATTGGTTATTTAATTTCCTATCTAATAAATGGATTATATTCAAACCACTTCTCCTTAGGAAGATCAACATGACTAGCAAAAGATTCACAAAAGGAGGCTACTGTCTCAAAGTCAAGTCCATATTTAGTGCTAAACTTGTGAAAAGCATCGTTATTCATAAAAGATTTAACACAATCAAACTTAAGCTTAATACCCGATTCTTTACCTTATTGACTTCTTAATCTTTAGAGTTGCGTTTCTTTCTAAAAGATCGCACCTGAATTCAACAGTCTTCTTCATAAAAGAACTAGTACAAGAAGTATCGAGGATGGATCAATCCACATGAGAAAGCCGAGCATAAAAATTTCGAATAATAATTTCTATTGAGAGCTCATGATTGGGGCATGAATATAACATTGACTTAAGCCTCCCCCAATCTAGAGCGATACTTTCTCCTTCACGAGGCCAAAAATTATATATATAATTGTGATCACGATGAACTAGATGCATAGGATATATTGTTTTGGAGAAATTCCAATTTCAATCGATTCCAGTTCCAAGATCCAATATCATCGCATAGCCTATACCATGCCAATGCTTTTCCCTTCAAAGATAAAGGGAAAACCTTCTTCTTAGATTCATCTCCAGGCAAACCTGCAAGCTTAAATAATTCACAAATTTCATCCACATATATCAAGTGCATATCAGGATGTTCAGTTCCGTCTTCTGCATAAGGATTAGCTAGCAGTTGTTCTATCATACCTGAAGGAATTTCATAACCAATATTTTCAGTAGGTGCAGTAGGTGGAGGGGCAACTAATTGTGGTTCCGGTGGAGTTGAAGATACCCCGAATAAACCCCTCAAAGGATGGTTCTCCATAGTAACAAGTGATAATAAATTTCAGCACGTAGTAATAATTTTTCCTTACCAATTTCCACTTACCAAGAGCGCTTAACTCCCCAGCAACGATGCCAGAAAAGAGTCTTCATGACCCACAAGTATAGGGGATCAGTTGTAGTCCTTTCCATATGTAAGAGTGTTAAACCCAACGAGGAGCAGAAGGAAATGAATAGTGGTTTTCAGCAAGGTACTTTCTGCAAGCACTGAAATTGTCGGTAACAGATAGTTTGATAGCAAGATAATTTGTAATGAGCAAGTAATGGTAACGGTAAGTGAATTTCAGCAAGGTAGCCCAATCCTTTTGTGGAAAAGGACAAGCCAAAATGGTTTCTTATAATAGGAAAAGCGTTCTTGAAGATACACGGGAATTTTATCTAGTCACTTTCATCACGTTGGTTCGATTTGTGTTCGCTACTTTGATAATTTGATATGTTGGTGGACTGGTGCTTAGGTGTTGTTCTTACTTGAATGAACGTCCTACTTATAATTAACCCCCTCGCAAGCATCCACAACTACGAGAAAAGTTTTATGATAAAATCTAACCATAGCATTAAACTTTTGGATCCAAATCGGTCCCTTGTGAAGTAGCGCATAAACTAGGGTTTAAGCTTCTGTCACTTTAGAAACCCATCTCTAATAACTAATCCACAATGCATCCCCTTAGGCCAAAATATGGTGAAGTTCCATGTAGTCGATGTTCACATGACACCACTAAGGGAATCACAATATACATATCATAAAAATATCGAACACATATCAAACTCACATGATTACTTGCAACAAGGTTTCTCCCATGACCTCAAGAACAAAAGTAACTACTCACAAATTATAATCATGCTCAAGATTAGAGGGGTATTAAAT
Organism: Triticum aestivum; assembly: GCF_018294505.1. Lineage (NCBI taxonomy): Eukaryota > Viridiplantae > Streptophyta > Magnoliopsida > Poales > Poaceae > Triticum > Triticum aestivum. Next base: position 249,435,181 of record NC_057804.1, on the reverse strand, counting down.
AGCATAACTACAATATGTAATCAACACTACTAGTCACTCATAGATACCAAACTGATGTTCCCGTACAAAGATTGCACACTAGAGATGAACTAGGGTTTGAGATGAGATGGTTCTGTTGAAGATGTTGATGGAGATTTCCCTCCGAAAGATGAGAGGGTTCTTGGTGATGACGGTGATGAGGATTTCCCCCTCCAGGAGGGAAGTTCACCTTGCGGAATCACTGCATCAGATGGCAAAAGTACTCCTGCCCAAGTTCTGCCTCGAGACAACGGCGCTCCATCCCAAAAGTCCTTTCCTTATTTTTTTTAGGTCAAAATGACTTATATACCAGAAGAGGGGTACCAGAGGTGGGCCGAGGAGGGCAAAACCCACCAGGGCACGCCTAGGGTACCCAGCGTGCCCTGGTGGGTTGTGCCCACCTGGTGGGCCTCCTCCGGTAGTTATTTGCTCCAGTATTTTTCATATATTCCAAAACAATTATTTGCAAATTTTCAGCTGATTTGGAGATGTGCAGAATAGGTAACTTTGACGTAACTTTTTAAGGTCCAGAATTCTAGCTGCTGGTATTCTCCCTCTTTGTGTAAACCTTGCATATTATGAGAGAAATGGCACTAGAATTACTCAAAAAAGCATTATTATGCATAAAACATAGTAAATAATAGTAGGTAAACATGATGCAAAATAGACGTATCAACTAATCCCTCCGTTCTTAAATATAAATTTGTTAGAGATTCAAATGCGGACTACATACGCAGCAAAATGAGTGAATGTACACTCTAAAGTATGTCTATAAACATCCGTATGTAGTTCTTATTGGAATATCTAAAAAGACTTATGTTTTACCGAAAAAGGATTTCAACCCGCTTTATAAATAAAGCAACGATGAACAACACCCTGTACAAACGCATGCCACCACAACACACACACGCGCCCAAGGCAGTTTAGGAACGGAGGAAGTAATATACTTATAAAGAAAAGAAGAGGAACATGGTAACAAAGAGCAAGCACATTTTAGATAATTTAATGTGTGTTGCCCACCCATTATGAACCAGAGCATAATAGAAATGCAAATCCCTGTTGTTTCTCTATATGTGGTGCACATGCTTTTCGAAATGAATATAGGAACATTACCAGACCAATTGCTCTATTTAGTAATATGAGCATCATATCAGATTCATATTTCGACAACTAAGCTTTGGAATTATGAGTGGCATGTTGTTTCAGTTGATGGGTTGAAGTTTTGAGGAGCAGTGCTAGCATGACATGAAGCACCTACGATGATGGTAGTGAATATAAAGGGGCAAACCATAAGCTTTACGAGTATAGTGGTCGTGCCACGGAGGATCTGAAGGTGCAAACCAGACAAAGACTACTCCGCAGCAAATGTTTGCTTTCAATTACCAATATGATTTGGTATGGACAAGAAAAGTACAGTAAACAAGTTACGATCTATTTACTGGGTGAAATCAGTAACTTAAGCAGATATGAAAGATTATTGCTACTTCTTAAGCTTGCGTTTATATTCCCTTGAAGAGGAAAGGGTGATGCAGCAAAGTAGAGATAAGTATTTTCCTCAGTTAAAAACCAAGGTATCAATCCAGTAGGACGCACAAGAATGTGTCCAGTCTATGCACCTGCACAAACTAACAAACACTTGCACACAACATGCAAAAGGGGATGTAAATCCCTTCATAGTCACGAACAAGAGTGAGATCTGATAGAGATAGGTATAGAAGATAAATAAAAGAGCAAACAAAAGTAAATATAAATAAATTGCAGCAAGGCATTTTTTGGTTTTTTGGGTTTGTAGATCTGAAAATATATGATGGAAAATAGACCCGGTGGGCACAGGTTTCACTAGAGGCCTCTCTCTTAAAAGAAAACATACGATGGGTAAACAAATTACTGTCGAGCATAGAAAAGCGCATAGTTAAGACGATGTCTAAGGCAATGATCAAGAATATGGGCATCACGTCCATGTCAAGTACACCGAAATGATTCTGCATCTACTACTATTACCCCAGACATCGACCGCTATCCAGCATGCATCTACAGTATTAAGTTCATAAGAATGAAGTAACGCCTTAACTAAGATGACAAGATTTACAGGGTTAACTCAAGAAATATGATGAAAACCCCATCTTTTTATCCTTGATGGAAACAATACAATACATGCCTCGCTACCCCTACTTTGTCACTCGGTGAGGACCCCGCAAGATGAACCCAAAACTAAGCACCTCTCACGTTGCAAGAAAAACCAATCTAGTAAGCCAAACCAAACTAGTAATTCGAAGAGAAATACTTATTTAATCATGCATAAAAGATTCCAGAGAAGACTCAAATAATATTCATAGATAATGAGATCATAAAGCCACAATTCATCCGATCTTGACAAACACACCGCAAAAGATATTACATTGGATAGAACTCCAAGAACATCAAGGAGAACATTGTATTGAAGATCAAAGAGAGAGAATAATCCATCTAGCTACTAGCTATGGACCCGTAGGTCTGTGGTAAACTACTCACTTCATCGGAAGGGAAGCAAGGTTGATGTAGATTCCCTTCGTGATCGAATCCCCCTCCGGGAGGGTGCCAGAAAAGGCCCCAAGATGGGATCTCAGGGGAACATAGGCTTGTGGCAGCGGAAACATATTTTGGTGGATGCTTCTGATGTTGGGGGAATATTTCAGAATTTATAGTGCAAAGATTAGGGTTCGGGGTCTCTTGAGGTATCCACCAGCCAGGGGGCACGCCCACCTAGGGCATGCCTTGAGGGCTTGTGGGCCCATCGGGACACTTCTGGCCCTCTCTCCAAGTTACGTGGGTGTCTTATAGTCCAGGAAAAATCATCGCGAAAGTTTTATTCCGTTTGATATTCCTTTTCTATAAAACTCAAAAAGAAGGAAAAAAACAGAAACTGGCACTGGGCTCTAGGTTAATAGGTTAGTCCCAAAAATAATATAAAAATAGCATATGAATGCTTATAAAACATCCAAAACAGATAATATAATATCATGGGACAATAAAAAATTATAGATACGTTGGTGACGTATCAAGCATCGCGAAGCTTAATTCCTACTCGTCCTCGAGTAGGTAAATGATAAAAAATAGAATTTTTGATGTGGAATGCTACCTAACATATTTATCCATGTAACCTTCTTTAGTGTGGCATGAATATTCAAATCCATAAGATTCAAAACAAAAGTTTAATATTGACATGAAAACAATAATACTTCAAGCATACTAATAAAGCAATCATGTTTTCTCAAAATAACATGGCAAAAGAAAGTTATCCCGGCAAAATCATATAGTCTGGCCATGATCCATCTTCATCATACAAAGTATTTTATCATGCACAACCCCGATGACAAGCCAAGTAATTGTTTCATATTTCTGATGTTCTCAAACTTTTTCAACTTTCATGCAATACATGAGCGTGAGACATGGATATAGCACTATAGGTGGAATGGAATATGGTGGTTGTGGAGAAGACAAAAAGAAGGAGAAATTCTCACATCAACTAGGTGTATTAACGGGCTATGGAGATGCCCATCAATAGATATCAATGTGAGTGAGTAGGGATTGCCATGCAATGGGTGCACTAGAGCTATAAGTGTATGAAAGCTCAAAAGGAAACTAAGTGGGTGTGCATCCAACTTGCTTGCTCATGAAGACCTAGGGCAATTCGAGGAAGCCCATCATTGGAATATATAATCCAAGTTCTATACTAAAAAATTCCCACTAGTATATGAAACTGACAAAATAGGAGACTCCCTATCATGAAGAACATGGTGCTACTGTGAAGCACAAGTGTGGAAAAAGGACGGTAACATTGTCCCTTCTCTCTTTTTCTCTCATTTTTTGTTTGGGCTTATTTGGCTTATTTTTTTATTTGGGCTTCTTTGGCCTCTTTTATTTTTTAGAAAGTCCGGAGACTCATCCCAACTTGTGAGGGAATCATAACTTCCATGGGACAATGCTCTAATAATGATGCTGATCTCACTTTTATTTACTTACAACTCAAGAATTACAACTTGATACTAGAACAAAATATGAATCTATATGAATGCCTCCGGCTGTGTACCGGAATGTGCAATAATCTAGCGTAGCAATGACATAAAAAAACGGACAAGCCATGAAAACATCATGCGAGCTATCTTACGATCAAGCAAAGGAATTTGCCAATGATGGTGCGTGTCATAATAAAATGAAAGGGTGGATGTTGCATGGCAATATATCTCAGAATGGCTATGGAAAGGCCATAATAGGTAGGTATGGGCCTGTTTTGAGGAAGATATAGGGTGGGTTTAATGCACCGGCGAATGTTGCGCGGTACTACAGAGGCTAACAAAGGTGGAATGGTGAGAGTGTGTATAATCCATGGACTCAACATTAGTCAGAAAGAACTCACATACTTATTGAAATTTTTTATTAGCTATCAACAAAGTACTACATGCATGCTCTTAGGGGGATAGATTGGTACGAAAAGACCATCGCTCGTCCCCGATCGCCACTCATAAGGAAGACAATGAAAGAATAATTCATGCTTCAACTTCATCACATAACGGTTCACCATACGTGCATGCTACGGGAATCACAAACTTTAACACAATTATTTCTACCAATCCACAATTACTCACTAGCATGACTCTAATATCACCATCTTTATATCTCAAAAAAATGCAAGGAATCAAACTTCTCATAGTATTCAATGCTCTTTATATGAAAGTTTCTATTATATCCCTCTTGGATGCCCATCATATTAGGACTAAATGCATAACCTAAGCAAATTACCATGCTGTTTAAGTACAGTCAAAATAATATAAGTGAAGCACGAGAGTTCAACAATTTCTATAAAATAAAACCACCTCCGTGCTCTAAAAAGATATAAATGAAGCACTAGAGAAAACAACCTAGCTCAAAAGATATAAGTGAAGCACATAGAGTATTCTAATAAATTCATGATACATGTGTGTCCCTCTCAAAAGGTGTGTACAACAAGGATGATTGTGGTAAACTAAAAAGCAAAGACTCATATCACACAAGACGCTCCAAGAAAAACACATATCATGTGGTGAATAAAAATATAGCCTCAAGTAAACTTACCGATGGAACGAAGACGAAAGAGGGGATGCCATCCGGGGCATCCCCAAGCTTAGATGGTTGGTTGTCCTTGAATATTACCTTGGGGTGACTTGGGAATCCCCAATCTTAGGCTCTTTCCACTCCTTATTCCATAGTCCATCAAATCTTTACCCAAAACTTGAAAACTTCAAAACACAAAACTCAATAGAAAGCTCATGAGATCCATTAGTATAATAAAATAAATCACCACTTTAGGTACTGTTGTGAACTCATTCTGTATTTATATTGGTGTAATATCTATTGTATTCCAACTTCTCCATGGTTCATACCCCCCGATACTACCCATAGATTCATAAAAATAAGCAAACAATACATAGAAGACATAATATATTATATGTAAACTTCTTATACTTCAGTAACTCCAAAAATTCTGAAAAAATAGAAAAATAGACGTAATTCATATATCGATCTTTTGTAAAAAATCATAATTTTTTGACGCTCTAGTGAATTTAAACAATTCTGTTACTAGATGTAAAAGTTTCTATTTTTCCAGCAAAACCAAATCAACGATATACCAAAGTATCACATAGGTCTTGCTTGGCGCAAACACTAACTAAAACACGAAAACACAATTACTACAGAAGTAATAATGTGTATACTCGTAAAAACAGAACGGAAAAATATTGGGTTGTCTCTCAGAAGCGTTTTTCTTTAAAGCCTTTTAGCTAGGCATTGAGATATTGATGATTCTCACATAAAAAATAATAATTCAAACACACAGGGAGCATCATGTAGCATGTGGAAAACAAATTTAAGTCTAACATAATTCCAATGCATAGGCATTTTATGAGGAAACAAATTATCAAGACAAGCAAAAACTAGCATATGCAAGGAAGAAGAAAGAAACAATAGCAATCTCAACATAACGAGAGGTAATTTAGTAACATGAAAATTTCTACAACCATAGTTTCCTCTCTCATAAAAGTTACATGTTGAATCATAATAAAATTCAACAATATAGCTATCACATAAAATATTCTCTTCATGATCCACATGCATGCAAAGTTGACATTCTTCCACAATAGTTGGATTATAATCAAATAAAGTCATGACCTCTCGAAACCCACTTTTATCAAAAAATTCATAAGATTGATCATGATCCAAAGTAGTGGGAGAATTATTACCTAGAGTTGACACTCTTCCAAACCCACTTTCAGTATTATTGCAAATATATTCATCACGGGCTTAAATAAAATTTCAAGATCATAAGAAGCATTATCACCCCAATCATGATCATTGCAATAAGTAGTGGACATAGCAAAATTAACATCCTCAAGCTTGGGGTTTTGCATATTATTAGTAAAACTGTCATTAATAGAATTTATAATAACACCATTGCAATCATGCTTATCATTCAAGGATCTATCGTGATTCACTTCATAAATTTCTTATTTTAGCACTTCATCGCAATTTTGAGATTCAGGAATTTCAAGCAAAACTTCATAAAGATAATCTAGTGGACCCAACACAGTAGCAATTGGTTCATCACAATTGGATATTTTAAAAAGATTAGCAAGTGGATGAGGATTGATAAACCTTTGCTTTTGATTTTCAATAAACACACAATTATACCAAGCAAATGAGTAAACAAACCAAGTAAGACATAGAGGCAAAGAGGGAAAATAAAAAGGCAAATATTTTTGTATTTTTTCAAAATGTTTTTGAAGTGGGGGAGAGGAAAACTAGAGGGAAATGGAAAATAATGTAGGTGCAAGAGTTGAGAGTTTATGGTGGGTAATCGTCAGGCTTGATGTAGAACCTCTCTGGCAGTGGTGCCAGAAATTCTTCCTATTACTTCTTGAGCTTGCGTTGATTTTTACCTTGAAGAGGAAAGGGTGATGCATCAAAGTAGACATAAGTATTTCCCTCTGTTAAGAACCAAGGTATCAATCTAGTAGGAGGCACAAGCAAGTCACCAATCTCTGCACTTGCACAAACTAACAAACACTTGCACACAATGCGAAAAAGGGGTTGTCAATCCCTTCACGGTCACAAACAAGAGTGAGATATGATAGAGCTAGGTATACAAGATAAATAAAAGAGCAAACAAAAGTAAATATAAATAAATTGTAGCAAGGTATTTTTGGGTTTTTTGGTTTGTAGATCTGAAAATATATGATGGAAAATAGACACAGGGGCCATTGGTTTCACTAGATGATTCTATCTTGAAAGAAAACATACAATGGGTAAATAAATTACTGTCGAGCAATTGATAGAAAAGCACATAGTTATGACGATATCCAATGCAATGATCATGAATATAGGCATCCCGTCCGTGTCAAGCAGACCGAAATGATTATGCATCTACTACTATTACTCCACACATTGACTACTATCTAGAAAAGGCCCCAAAATGGGATCTCACGGGAACAGAGGCTTGCAGTGGTGGAAAAGTATTTTGGTGGATGCTTATGATGTTGGGGGAATATTTTGGAATTTAGAGTGAAAGATTAGGATTGGGGGACTCCCGAGGTGTCCACAATCTAGGGGCCCTGCAAGGGCGCGTCCTTAGGGCTTGTGGGCCCCTCATGACTCTTCTGGCCCTCTCTCCAAGTTACATGGGTGTCTTCTGGTGCAAGAAAAATCATAGCGAAAGTTTTATTTCTTTTGGACTCCGTTTGATATTCCTTTTCTGTAAACTCAAAAACAAGGAAAAAATAGAAACTGGCCTGGGCTCTAGGTTAATAGGGTAGTTCCAAAAATATATAAAATAACATATTAATGCATATAAAACATCCAAAACAGATAATATAATAGCATGGAACAATCACAAAATATAGATATGTTGGAGGCGTATCAAGTACCACCTCTCTTGCAACGCCGTGTAGGCCCCTGCTGATACATTGAGGGTGCTACAAGTGTGATGGCTATCGGTGGCGCGGAAGAAGACTTGAGATGGCAGACGGCCGGGTCGAGGGATAAGTCATGTTGCCGTGGATGAGTCGGTCGTAGGAGTGGCAACGGTAAGGTGGAAAACGGCGCCGATGAAGCGAGGGGACACGATGAAAGTATCTTCGTCCGACGTCATGGATGAGAGACGTCCATGTCTTGACGTGGACGACAGGGTAGGGGTAGCGGCTCCGGCAAGGTGGATGATGGGGTGGCGGGCGGAGGAGGCTGGCTGGTGTGGGGAGGTTGTTGTGGCGTCGATGATGTATGAATGGGTAAATGGAGGGGGAGGATGAGGGGATCTCAAACTTTGGGACACGCTTGTTTGAAATGTGGGAAAGTTATAAACTTAGCCTCGGTTTAAAATTTCAGATTTGTCATCGGTTGGGGATAGGATGCACTACAAAAAAATACACTTCCGTGATGATACGTGTTTGTCACAGTAGGTCACGTTTTTTGTCATGCATGTACATCCATGACAAATTTATGACAGAATCAAGATAGTCATACCTGTGCTGTCATCGAAGTGTTCCATGACATTACCAAAATTATCATCATGGAAGTGTCCACTTCCATGACGATAAATCATGCGTCACAGAAGTGCTTTCGTCAAGGGTGACCGACACGTGGCATCCACCGTAACGGAACGCCGTTAAGCTATCGGGTCGGGTTTTGGATCTGATAACTCGTTAACAGCCCCGACCAATGGGGATTTTCCATGTGTAAAATCATCATTGGCTGGAGGAAACACATGTCGGCTCATTGTTGGGACAAATGTCATCCACTCATTGGACAGAAGGCGCCTATGATACGTCGAAACGTGGCACGACCCAACAGAGGCCCATTCCTGTGAAAAGGCCGCCCCGTTTGACTTGGTCAAAAGGTGATGGGTGAGCCCATGGAAAGCCTGTTAACGACCTGTTCGCATATAGCCCATTTACAGCCCGCTAACCCAAGGCCCGTTATGCCCTATACGAATTAGGCCCAGTAGCGTCATCTGGGCCATCCAATATGATTCCAGCCCGTTTTCACTTCTAGCCCATGTATGGCCCATGACGTCTTTCGGTCCATATGAGGCCCTATGTAACTCTTGGCCTATTAACGGCCCGTGGTGAAACTGGCCCGCAATGAACAGTGTATCATTTTAGACCCATTAACAGCCCATGGTGAAACTGGCCCATAATGAACAGTGTATCACTTTATACCCATTAAGGGCCCGTTATTCAGTTGGGCCGTTTCCAACCCATGTTATCTTTCGGCCTTCTCAGAGCCCATTTATTCTAGGGCTCATTTTGAGCATTCGTTTACTTATGGCCCGTTACTATCATTTTCTGCTTTTGGGCCAAATTCAGCCCATGGTTACAGCCGGCCCGTTTGTGGTTCGTTAATACATTGGGTCGTTTTCATAGCGTCATCAAATACAGCCTATTAACGATGGCCCGTTATGGTCGGCCCATGAACGGACGATTCCAACTCTAGCTCTTATACAGCCATAATGCGGCCTATTATTGGCCCATGTTTGGCCAATCGATCATACGGCCCGAATAAGGCCCATTGATGATACGGCCCGTAGAAGGCCCATTGTTTCTACGTCCCGTAGAAGGCCCATTGTTTCTATGGCCCGTAGAAGGCCCAATGTTTCTACGGCCCGTAGAAGGCCTACTGTTTCTATGGCCCATAGAAGGCCCACTGTTTCTACGGCCCGTAGGAGGCCCAGTTTCACTACAGTAAATATTAACCCATGGTTGTTGTGGCCTAGTTTTAAAAAATAGGTTATTGTATCAACTAGCAAACCGTGGAAAAAGAACTGCACTGACTACAAGCAAACAAATTAACAAGACAACAAGGAAATAAATAAGCAAGAAACTTATGCTAGGCTATCACGGCTATTACACATATTACATCCACTGGGCATCAAAGTTCACCACCAGTGAAAATATAGGGAACATAGCAGCATATAAACGCCGCAGCAAAACAAGTCCAGAACTGAAACCACTTCAGAAGAGTTCAAGAAACAATATCCTGGGTACCCATAATGCTGGCAAGATGCTTAGCAAGCTTATTAACATTCTCTTGTTTGGCTCTTAAATCCTCCAGCGCTTGTTGTTGCACAAGAAAGTACGCATCTGAATTCTGCAGGGACTTCCTCAGTCCTTTGGCTTCTTGCCGCAGCACAGCTGACTGATGCCTTTCAGCTTGTAGCTGAGACTAAAGAAGCTGAAGTGATTCAGGCAGTGAGTTTGCAGAGCTTGTGCCAGCGGTACTGGCCAGTAACTCGAACACTACATCAACGCAGGACTGTGGGGTTTTCTCACTGTCTACAAGACCGTTTCTATCACCTTTCTTGGAGACCAACAAGGTTGTCTCACTATCTTGAAACTTATCTGCATTACTTTCTCTACCATTGCATAGTGGGGTGCTCTTCTCCAATATTCTATTTGCATACTACAAGAGAAACAAGCAGACACATCACATGTTTAGCTTGTAGTATACCAAACTCATTTTGGTAAACCGGTTTAGTACTAAGGTGGACAGGATAACAGCATGAAACAAACATATATCTATGTACTATGGTCACTGTATTGTCCATATCATTCTAGTTTATGTTTCCTAATCAAGATAGAGACACAGTTTGACTCATATATTTTTAAGACACAGCAGCATAGACAGAATATAAGTGTGAGAAACTACACATCATTGGCAGCACTTGTAATGTGCATCACATGAGAACATAACTGTTTATACAACTTAAACTGAAATCAACATAGAGCAAGAAGTTAGAACAGCAATCCAGTTAAAGAAATAGGTTTAAAACATACCTGTTGCGCCATTGGAGTTTCAATTGGATCCTTCAAATTCGAAAGTAGTTGGTATGAGTAAATACAGTGATGCAACAACAAAGGAGTATGGACCATAGCTACGGAATCTGACCTGAGAACAGTTGGTCTTCTGCTTTAAACGTGGAGTTTGGGTTAGTTGTGGTGGTCTTCGTGCTTTGGGCACTGCAGTAGCTTTACAAACTGCTCGTGTGGGGGTACTCTATGGTGGACATGGTGCTTTGTCAACTATAAGTGGGTTACTATCCGCTGGGGTTGCGTTTAGATGGGTTTTAGCTGGTTCTCTGCCCAATGGTGTAAGTGTGCAATCTGGAAGAGTCTCGATTATGTGTGGTGGGGCTAGTTTGTGGGCCAGTACAACCATGGTTCTATCTACATCATGGGTAGCACTGTCTTTTGTGAAGAATGGGTTTTTGCTCCCTTAGATACTGCCATCACCACCTCCAATTCAAATGGCTGATAAACAAGAAAAGAAATTGAACGTACAAACATTGTATGATAGACAGATCTGGTAATTCACATATATGTTATCTAACCAAACAGGACAACATGACACAATTTCACATATATGATGCCTAACTAAACAGGATAGCATGACACAGTTTCAGATATATGATGGATAACTTAACAAGATATAATGGCATAATTCAATATATGATGAGTACCTAAACAGGATGACATGACAAAACTATATGATGTCTTTCTAAAATACGTTGGGATGAAATAATTCACATACATGTTTTCTAAGTATACAGGATGGCATGCTATAATTGACATAATTGATTCATATACTAAGTAGCTGGCACTCGCATGTATGATCTCTAAACTAAGTAGATAGAATTCAATATTGTGCATATGATGTCTAAACTAAGCAATGCAAGACACCATATGCATCATATGAGAAATATAAACATTGCAACTTAGAGCATACACCTCAGGTGGGATATAGGACTAGTCATCTATCTCTGAATCCTCCTCTGAGGAGCTCCCTGTAACCATCAAGATATATGCTTCAACAGGTACCATTGCCTGCTCTGAAGACCTTGTTTTCACTCCATATTTTTCCATAACTGGCTCAAATGGCTGATACGCATGAAGAGTAGTTCAATATACACAGATTGTCGACAAATGGAATACGTAATGAAAAAAAGATGGCATGAGATAATTCACATATATGATGCCTGGCTCCATGGCGGTGCATAATTCACATATATGATAACTGGCTGAAAAACATGGCATTGCATAATTCACATATCTGATATAGAAAGCAAACATGAGGCATTCACACAAAGCATGTCTAATCTAAGCAGATGGCATGGCAATGCAAGACACCATATGCATGATATGAGCAATATAACCCAGCCAAGTTAGAGCATGCACCTCGGGGGGGGGGATACGACTGGTCATCTCTCTCTGAATCCTCCCCTGAGGAGCTATCTGTAACCAGCAAGAATTCTGCATCGACAGGTAGCACTGACTGCTCAGAAAACCTTGTTTCCACTCCAGATTTTCCCATGACCGACACAACTGGCTGATGCACAGGAAGAGTAGATGAATGTATAAACATTGTTGACAAATGGAATACATTAAGGAAAAAATATGGCACGATACAATTCACATATACGATGACTGGCTAAACAGGATGGCATTGCATGATTCACGTATATGATGCCTGGCTAAAGAAGATGGCACTGCATAATTCCCACATACTCCCTTTGTTCAAATGGACTACCACATACGGATGTATATAGACACATTTTAGAGTGTAGATTCACTCATTTTGTTCCGTATGTAATCACTTGTTGAAATCTCTAAAAAGACAAATATTTAGGAATGGTGGGAGTATGATATAGAAACCAAACAGGTGGCATTCACACAAAGCAAATCTAAACTAAGCTGATGACATACAAGATGTATAATGTAAGCAATGCAAGGCGCCATATGCATGATATGACCAACATCAGCATGCCAGGTTAGAGCAAACACCTCAGGTGGTAAACAGGCATTGTCGGCTCCTTTTGAATCTCCATCTGAACAGTTATCTTCCTCTGGAATACAATCTTGAAATGCAGGAGAGGGTGGGGGCACTTCGCCCACCATGGAGCAGCGTCTGCATGACATTATATTCGCACGCAACGGTCTTCTCTTTTTCTCTACATGTTCAGTATGATTGTGAACAATATCTGACATGCATAATAAATAAAATAGTTAGATTTTGTAAGGCATAAGGGGTGCATGCAAAAATCAAGGCTGATGGTAGCAAACGAGTAGATGCATCAAAAACTAATGATAGCAGGTAGATTATCACTACTAGGGAAAAGCCTAGCAGCAGCGCGGGTTTTGGGCCTATTAGTAGCGCGGGGGACGGTGCTACTAATAAGGCGCTACAGCTAACGTATAGCAGTAGCGCGGGTGCCACCCGTGCTACTACTATGTCCTTTAGTAGTAGCGTGGGTAAAAACCCGCGCTACTACTAATCTCTAATCTCTGATTTCTTTTGAATTTTTTTGAAAAAAAATTCAATTTTTTCCCCTAATTTTCAAATTTCTGAATTATTTTAACCTCAAATCTCTAATCACCCCTCATTGCTGCTCAATTTAATCTCTAATCACCCCTCATCATTCCAAATCATCTAACTTCCTGGATGGTCACCCATCCTCTCGCTACTCCAGCCTGAGCACGCTTAACTTCCGGGTTCTATTCTCCCTCGTTTCCAAGTCTGCACTTGTTGTTTTCCTGACAATAGTAAGATGTCAATCCTATTAACCTCAGGAATTTAGCTTGAGCATGAAGTCACACATTTCACTGTTTGAGTTTGAAACTATTGTTCTAAAAAATTAGTAACACTAATATTTCTTGAATAATTAGTTTGACCACAGTTTGACCATAGTTTGACCACAGTTTGACCATAGTTTGACCAGATTTGACCAAAATACAAAAAAACTAAAATAATTATTTAGTAACACTAATATTCTTGAATAATTAGTTTGACCATAGCTTGACCAGATTTAACAAAAATAAAAAAAACTGAAATTTGATGATTTTTTTTGCCTCCAGATCTTAAAAGCCCCGTAACTTTTTTTCTGTTAGGTTTTTGAGGATTTTGAAAATTTGGGTGTAACTTTTTGAGTAGATTATTTTTCATATAAAAAACTTTTTCATCCGAGTTAGTATGCAAAAGTTATGCCCATTTTTACAAATTCTCGAGAGATTTTGCAAATAAAGTCAAAATTCATATTTGCAAATTTTCCCAACAACTAGACCACATATCACATGCGAAACTTATTTTATTTTAATTTTTTGACATTTTCATCATTTTCTTTTATTTTTTTTAACTGAAAA
>NC_057804.1:249298433-249420770 GCF_018294505.1 Triticum aestivum | reverse complement strand
TGGGACCTTTAGTAGTAGCACGGGTTTTTACCCCTCGCTACTACTATGGCACCACTTAGTAGTAGCGAGGGTTAAAAACCCGCGCTACTACTATGGCATGTCCCGGGGGGCACGGTAGAGACCGCTTAGTAGTAGCGAGGGTTAAAAACCCGCGCTACTACTATCAACTTAGTAGTAGCGAGGTTTAAAAACCTACGCTACAAGTAAGTAGCAGTAGCGAGGGTTTTTAACCCTCGCTACTAGTAAGCGTCTATGTATAAGCTTTTCCCTAGTAGTGTATAGCTTCAGTTTAAAAAGATAGACAATGGATCATCTATTGTTTGTTGCCCACCCAACATGAACCACATAGAAGACCCCAGATGAACCAGATAGTAGACATATACTATTGGTTGCTGGCTCGATATGAGACCCATGGGCAATTCAAAACTAAAGATTGAATGATAAAGTAGCAGGTAATAATAACCGATGTATAACGTAAGCAAACACGAAAGACTGTGACCTCTCTTCCGGAACTGTCTAGTCCTCAGGTTCATGTGCTCAGTCGATGATGGTAATGCAGTTGGCGTGGCTGCAAAAAACGGGGAAGATGATCTGAGGCGGCAAAAGAAAGTCTGCAGGGGGATCTTTGCTGCAGTGAACGCTTCGGTGCACCTTAGGTGGGGTGGATGACGGCATGGTAGGAGGAGGACATAACACACAGATTTTTCTTTGACACCAATCTGAAAATGAAGTAAATCTGTAAGGGCTCCTTAGAATTGGAGGATTCTATAAACGCAGGGACAGGAAAAACACATGAATAGGATAGGAATGCCCGTGCAAAATAGAGCATTTGGAAACATAGGATTT
The DNA here is from genome assembly GCF_018294505.1 of Triticum aestivum. Lineage (NCBI taxonomy): Eukaryota > Viridiplantae > Streptophyta > Magnoliopsida > Poales > Poaceae > Triticum > Triticum aestivum. Next base: position 249,419,924 of record NC_057804.1, on the reverse strand, counting down.
CAGTCAACCTGGGTGTTTGGCTCACATGAATTGGAAGAACAGATGAATGGAGAAAAAAGTGATGCGATGAGTGTACAACCTCTTTGGCATAGCCTTGTGGACCTCAGCATCATTGGGTTGGACATGGAGGATGGTGATGATGCTGGTGTGACTGTCGGAGGCGGGGAAGAAGATCCGAGGCCTCTGGAAACGGCGCCGAGGGTACTACTCCGCTGTGATGGACGGTTCCGTCGTTGGAGCAGCTCCACTAAGGTGTACGGCGACGAGGCTGAAGCATGACAATACAACCAACTTTAATCTGAAGTGGGACCCTAATATCATCTGCAATAGATGATGTAAAATACATCACCAAAAAGTGCTAGATGTAAAACGCATCAGCCACGCCACGGCCGCTCCGACAGATGCTATAGGTACTGTTCACTCTGAACTTAACTGAAGAAAATGAACTTCACAGTCGAAACTGAATTTTAATGTCAAAACTGATTGAACTAGTAACAGAGCATTGCAATAGATGTTTAGGGCGTTCGATCACTAGTAGCAGAGAAGCAGTGATCTAAATTAGCAGACGCTCGAGCAGGGAACACACTAGTAGAGAGCAAGTTGTGAAGTAGCACCGCGAGCGAGTGCTAAAGCAACAACTCCTGTAGTTGCCGGAGGTCGTGCAGCAGCAGCAGCAGCGCAAGCGAGAGCAAGAGCGGAGCAGCAGCACGAACGAAAGCAGCAGCAGTGCAGCAGCGCGACTGACAGCAAGAACAGAGTAGCAGCGCGAGCGAGAGCCGGAGCAGCTGCAGCTAGTGCCGTTCTGGAAGTCGCCGTCGAGGAAGCAACGACATGGGGGAGAGACACCGTGGATGATGTGGCCGGCGACGGCGCCGTCGATGGAGATGCGATGTCTGCTCGGTATCGAGCACCGGCAGCCCCGTGAGATCGAATAAAAGATAAAATGCACCGGTGAGTGCAGAACCTCCTTGGTGGCACCGAGTTGGCCTCGGCTTCATCGGAGGAATTGGTGAGGGTGTTGCGGTTCCGGTGGGGCAGGTCAAGATGGCGCTGTGGGGATTGAGGTGGCGCGATAGATGAGGCGAATGTTGGGGCAGCTCCTTGGAGGTGGAGGATGGGGCGGCTGATCCAAGCGGGTCGACGGGATTGACAATGGATCCTCATCCAGTGCGGTGGATGAGGGATGGCGAGCTGTTGCGGTGGACGACGAAGTTGGGGAAGAGTCTCCGGCTGGGCGGCGATCGGGAGGCCGATGGAGGAGCATGGGGTTTCGCGGGTTTTGGCAACCTCGGTGTACGAATGGGGGGGGCGAAGGGGGAGGGGGAGCCAAGCTTAGGGACGTGCTTGTCCGAAATGTAGGGTAAGTTACCAGCGTACCCCCACCGGTTTTGACACCGCGGCGTGGAGCTTCATTTCCGGCTGAGGGGTAGAAGGGGGATTTCGCGTGTTTGGGCTGCGGGAGCGATTTCGGATGAGGACGGAGTTCTCGCGCGCGTCCAAATTTCAGGATAACAAGGCGCAGTGCAGGTTGAAGAAGCGGGAGTTTCAAAGCAGGTGAGACAAAATATACTCGAGCTTGAAAATTTCGGGATAAAGGTGCGGATTCCTTGTTCGGCAGAACAAACTTAACGTGTAAAAAAATCATACAAGACACAAGAGAGTCATGTCCCCTTTTACTATATTGCTATAGATGCCATTGAAAAAACTAAAAGATAAATGTAAAAAAAATCGGGAGAACATGATTACCCTGCACAGTACCAAATCGATTCACACTTCCCTCAACAACAACAAAAAACAAATCAATTCCCACCAAAGAAAGAGTAATGCCCGTTTTTATATGATTATAGATGCCATGATCTCGAATTCCAATTTTTGAATCCATGTTATGTTGAATTCGAATATATCATTAGGTGACCTTGCGGTTTATAATTGATGTAGTCATACATTTTGATCTTGCATCATATATGAACATTTTACTCCACCATGTGAACATATATATTGTTGTCTACCATATGGACTAGATTTGAATCAATTTTCCTTATTTGAATATGATTGTTGTCAAGTTATACAATAATTTAAATATTATCTTGAAAACAAGAAGACATGCATATAGCAGTAATCATATTTCACTATGAACTACATGTACCATACGCTCTCCAATTCAAATATATGTATCCATTTTATGTTGAATTCAAATCATAGTACATTATTGGTCTAGGTAGCGAGATGTTCGGGATAATCTAAACCCTGTTTTCATACGTATATTTTTTGGCTAAATTGGGACAAGATTTGGTATAAGCCTCTTGCAAAGCCGGAGATTCTCTCAACAAGCCTCGTGGTTCCGAGAGGGAACGTGTCACCTTTGTGTGCGAAACGATATATGCTGCCTCCCCCTGATTTTATTTGTAGAGGCAACATAGAACTATATGAGTGCCCTATTAAATTTTGGAATTATTTCGGGTTCATTTGGCCTTTTTATACATTAATTGAGTTTTTGGACTTTTAATGTGCATAATCTAAATATGAATTGCATGCACATGCTCCGGTGCACCAAAGTGGGTTGAAAAATCACATGTGTGTCCTTGGTTCAATTTCTAGGTCCCATGGAAGAAATGAGAATGAAATTCAAACATCTGGGCGTCATGACTCTGCCGAGAACATCGAGAAACTGAGATTTTAAATTCATGTAAATCCAAAACTTGGCTGGAAATCATGAAACTTGGCATGGTGTCATGTCATGGCACTAACATGTTGTGGTAAAAAATTGGGCCGATTTGGAAGCTCGTGGTTCTAAGACGGAACGTGCCACCTTTGAGTGTGAAACGATATGCTCTACCCCCCCCCCCCCGCCCTTGAGTTTCTTAACAAAGGCAACATAGAACTACATTAGTGCCATGTTAAGTTTTGGAATTATTCCGGGATTGTTTGTCGTTTTTTATACATTAATTGAGTTTTTGCTCATTTAATGTGCATAAGTCAAATTTGAACAACAAGCACATGCTCTCATGCACCAAAGTTGGTTGAAAAATCACATTTGTGTCCTCGTGTTAATTTCTAGGTCCCATGCAAGAAATGAGAATAAAATTAAAACATCTGGGCATCGTGGCTCGGCCGAGAACATTGATAAACTTGGTTGTAAAATTCTTGTAAATCCAAAACACGTCTGAAAATCATGAAACTTGGCATGGATGTCATGTCATGGTACTACCATGTTGTGCTAAAACAAATGGACGAATAGGAACAGATTTGGGTATAAGCTTCTTGCAAACCGAAGCTTCTCTCAAGAAGGCTCGTGGTTTTGAGAGGGAACGTGTCACTTTTGTGTGCATAATTCAAATTTGAAATACAAGCACATGTTCCAGTGCACCAAAATCCAGTACTAGTACCATTTACGTGCCTCCATGTGTCCCCATTTTTTATTAGATAGGAGGCGCCATGCAGGGTAGCTATTTGAGTATGAGAGGCGTGCGATCAGACCCCTGCGCGTGCTTATCGGGAGGAGAGCCCTTTGACCTCCATCTGCCGTCCACCTCTCTCCCAAGGTCTCCATTGATGGCGCCTGAGCCTCTGTTTAATGGCGTGGCTATGTCTCCCTCGACTGAGATTTAAGAGAGAAAACAAGAAAATCTGAAAGCATGGACCTTGATGTAAGATCCGACGGACCTATATAGCATCTAGTGCGACTTATAGCAAGACTGATGAATATATAAGGACGATTTTTTTGATCAAAGAAGGGCTTGCCCCTTCCGATTTTCATTACTGAAAACCACCACAATTCACAAGAAGTTCAGCACAACTCCAGCCTAAGATGAAGGACTAAAAGCTACTCCCTCCGTCCCATAATATAAGACGCTTTTTAACACTAGTATAGTGTCAAAAAACGTCTTACATTATGAGACGGAGGGAGTACCAGATTGAAATCGCAAAATCCCAAGAAGCCAACAAAGGCCAAACATCCACGCTAGAACCCAACATTTCACAACCGACAACACAATCCACATCCTAAATTGATTATTACATCAAAAGAAACCAGTAAACTGAAGGAAGCCCAGCAGCAACTAGAAGAACAGCAACGCTAGGGTCGCCACAGTAAGAGTTTTCTTCATTCCAGCCTCGCAACACTGATCTTCCACAGAAAGATAAGGACGATTAATTGTCTTACATAATTAGAAAGATAATTAAAAAAGCCACATGCGGCTATGCCCGAAATACACAAGGGAAAAAGAAGAAGGAAGACAAGGATCTGGCTCGCTGATCTCTACTTTCTTGATGTGTTGCTGCAGGCCGCGGGAACTAGTCTCCGCGGCGAGTGGCGATGAGCTCTTTCGTGTCCTCAAGACGCTGCTTGAGAACATCCATGGATTCCTCCACCAGCCTTTGGCGCTCGTTGCGGAGCATGTCATTCTCGTCCATAAGTTTCTTGACGATGACTCCGGTCCTCTTCAACAAGGCACTGGTCTCCTCCTGCTGGTCTGCACTTCGGACGATCTTCTCCCTCAGCAGGTCGCGCTCGGCTTGGAGCCTCTCATTGCCCTCCCTTAGTTACCGGATGACGCCGGTAGCCTGTTCAAACGAGGCTTTCACGTCGTCGTGCAACCTCGCCAAGCCGGAGATCTGATCCATCTGGCTATGGACGATCGCATGCATGCGCCTGTAACAATCGTCGCCTGCCCGTGAGAAATTTTCTCAGGCCGTCGCGGCGCAGCGGGACATCTCTGCTGGATTCTTGGCGCGGCGGGACATCTCTGCTGCTTCCGCAGTGCGGCCGGACCAGTCTGCTGCATCGACGGCGCGGCGGGACATCCGTGCTGCTTCAGCGGCGCGGCGGGACCTCTGTGCTGCTACTTCCGCGTGGCGGGACATGTTGGCTGCTCTCGCAGCGAGGCGGGACATCTCTTGTGCTTCCGCTTCCATGCTCGCCTCTCCCTGGTGGCAATCTCTTGACCCAGAACTCACGCTCGCCATCGCAGACGCATGGGAAGGATGCTGAATGACTTGTTTGTTTTTGTGGATGAGGAGTTGAGGAGGAATGTGCAGTCATCTCGGCATACTAGTATTTATAACCAAGTACTAATACGCTCCTAAGTGGGAAACCGTTTAGGTTGTGATCGGTGTGAACAGGTTTGGAATTCAATATATTAGCGTGGTACTAATACGCTCCTAAGTGGGAAGTCGTTTAGGTTGTGATCGGTGTGAACAGGTTTGCAATTCAATATAGCGTGGAGTAATTTGGAATGTGACAAGACGCAAGCTCAAAATTTATTGACGCTTCTAGTTTCAAAGTGCGGCACTATTTCCATACGGAGTACTTCTTTTTCTACTCCCTCCTTTCTAGTTTTATAGGGCTTATCTCAAAATTTTAGTTTTTCCATTTTATGAGGCTCAATTTGGTTGTTCCCCAACACATGTTCAGATTCCAAGGTGCATTAAATCATTGCATGCAAGTATTAAGAGAAAATTGACCAATGCATGTACTTTATGCATGCATGCATTGCAATTAATGCATTGATAAACATAATTTTTTGAGAAAAACAAGAGAATTAATTAGGTGCTTTTGCAAACTACAAAAAATATTCCACCACTAACCATAAACCGGAAAGGAGGGAGTACTACTGTGTACGTGCAATAACTGGCACCGTCGTATACATATCTTACGGTTAATGGGGCGTTCGACAGGAATAGCCGTGTGGCGAGCTCTAGGCTAGTCCTTTTTTCAGACGCATTAAACCTATCTCTCGGGACTTCTCGCACGCACCATCGTGCCCCCCACAAAAACGTGTACTTTGAGTTTAGTAGTAGTACGTTATACAAGAAGAGAAGAGGTGCACACACGCACTCATCCTCTCACACACATGTCTGTTTTTTCTCGAAAAGGAGGATGATGACCCCCGTCCTCTACATCTGGGAGTCACACACGCTTCTGTAGCTACGATTTGTAGTGTTCTCAACCATAAGATTGGCTCTATAATGGATGTACCTATATACTAAATCATGTCTAGATACATCTATATTTTGACAAATGGAAGGCATGTATTGTGGAACGGAGGGAGTGCTTGTCATCAAAATGGATAAAAAGGGACGTATCTAGAACTAAAATACGTCTATATACATATCCTTTTATCCATTTTGATGACAAGTAGTACTTCTTACCCAAAGGAACTTTATATCCAACAGACACAAAATATATGTTCGACTGTTGGAAATTACTGATCTGATGTCGAAGTAATTGCTGCAGCGCCACCAAAACCCACCATTTCTTAAGCTAATGTAGACCAAGGTAATCCCTATATTAGCATATTAGTAAGATAAACAAAAGGCACCATCGAAACATTTAGGACGTGATCTTGTCAATCTAAATGTGGAGGGACACAAGCTTAGCCCCGTCCAGCAGCGTGGGCGGAACTGTCAAGAAGGTCAGCTCCTGCACGTTGACGTCGCCGGGATCCTTGCTGCTTGTCACCTCCATTTCCACCTTGACGGCGTCGGTCGTGCCTTTGGGCTCCCCCGGCGAGCCGTTTTCCCATAGCTTGGCCGAGTAGTGCGGTAGTGGGGATTCCCCCGCTCTGATGCAGACGACCGACACAGCGATAGGCGCGCCGATGTCGAGCATGCCGCCAACCAAGAAAAACGCGTGGCGGTCCTCCTCCGCGAATAGCAAGAGCGGTGCCTCCGACAGTGGCACTTGCAGCTGGAGCACCTTGCCGTACTGGATCCTGTGCACGGGCATGGGATGCGCGGTGCTGATGTGGTGGTAGAGCGCCGGCGGAGGGCCTTCGTAGCCACAGACGGGCATGGGGCATTTGCAGGGCGCGAGCAGACACATGCTCTGGTGATCGGCGAGCTTGTGGTAAGTGACGTAGTGCCCACAGCCTTCGTGCGGGCACTCCACCCTCACCGACGAAAGGACGGAGTCCACCGCCGTGTTCCGCACGTCGAAGCCACCACCGCGCTCGCACTTCTAGCACTGCCGCTGGTTCCCGGGGCGCTCGACGCGGCAGTCCGCGTAGGCTAGGTGCCCTCCCTTGCACTGCAGAAATCAATCCAATAGCACATCAATCAAGAAACCTGCACCTTGCTCAATCAGCCGAACGAACGAGGAGTATTCAAACCGCATACACTGGAGGCGTCAAGGGGCGGAGGCACAAGGGGCAGTGGAGCATGGTGAGGTCCATCGAGACCTTAGAGAGCTCCATCGTCAGGTCCTGTTCCTGTTCGGTCTGCATGATCTCGCCCTCCTTGTGCACAACCATCTCTCGACTTGGGCCGAGGTATTACAAAGCTTACTGTCACATATTTTATACTCCCTCCGAACAGAGGGAGTAAGTCTATAGAGATTTCACTAGGTGGACTACATATGGAGCAAAATGAATGAATCCAAACTTAAAATGCATCTATATACATCCGTATGTAATTCATAATGGAATCCCTACAAAGACTTATAATTTAGGAACGGAGGGAGTACTACTTCAAGGTGCATTAAATCAACACATGCAAGTACTATCAAAAGAACAGTCACTGCATGCATGCATGCATTGTAATTAATGCATCGGTAAACGCAAATTATTGAAATATATCGAGTGAAGTGCTTTGATGTGTCACGTCAACTCGTACGTCAACGAGAAGTTTGATTATCCTCTCCCTCGTGGACTTAACTGCACCTGCCTTTGGCTATATGACAGGTTGGCCACACACCTGTCAGGCCCACCTATCATACACGCAAAGACAGGAGCATCCTTCCTCGCCCATGAGCGTGGTGGCTGGCAAGACTAGGAGAAGCTTTCGCTACACGCTCTCCCTCCCGCACGCAGTGGACATGCAGCAGTTCAATCGGTGTCAGATGGCCAGAAGCATACTGTAGTACTCCTCTAGTGCAGTAGTACACCATCATTGTTCGACTTCCCGAAGAGGCGAAGAGCCAAGCGCAGCCCGGACGCTCCTCTGGCAGTTTCATGTGTAGAGTAGTCTAGATAGCGTGTACCGTGCCTGTAAGCTTAAAAATCGTTGGGGTCGGCTCCATGCTATGTGGCCGTCTTGAAGTTTTTTTTAAAATTAAAATATTTTTCTGGCCCTACCTATCACACTGGTGATTGTAGTTTGCACGCACATCTGATCAAGACAGGAATATATATTTTAATTTGTTTTTTTTTGAAAAGGGGGGACTCCCCGGCCTCTGCACCAGAACGATGCATACGGCCACATAAATTTTAATTTGTGGTGGGCAAATGTTAGAGGTTGCAGCAAATATATTGTACACTGCGGGTCTTTTAGCCAAGTTTAGAGGCAAGCATGTGGGGCCAGTGCTATGATGTGTCGCGTCAACTCATAGAACGAGGAGAAGCTTGATTTTACTACACGCCTTCTCCCTCGCCCATGCGCGTGGTTGCTCACAAACGAGGACAAGCTTTTTCTTAATAGTAGTACTTCTACAACAAGCTATCTGTCTTGCTCGCGGTGGTCGGACATGCAGTAGTGGATTTGACACTGTAGAAGCAGTAGTAGTAACATCATTGTTCGTCTTCTCGAAGAGGTGAAGTGCCAAGCGCAAACCAAACGTTGCAGTTGCGAACATTGGAGCATGCATATAGCCAGGCTCTTGCATGAGACAAAATTGCTATGTGAGCCCACTATTGTACTAGTACCTACAACTACTTGCTAGTATAGCCCTATAAACCAGAAAGGAGTATTTGCCCTTCTAGAGATTTCAACAAGTGATTAGACTACACCGGGACAGAGTACATATGGAGCAAAATGAGTGAATCTGCACCGTAAATAAATACGTACTAGTTCTATCGTTTTCCTCTCCGAGGTGCACAATATTGAGTATACTGACTAGTCTCTTTTTGACACGCATTTACGTTGTTGTTTTTTTTGACACAGTACAGATGCAAGCGCTCATATACACGCAAGCACTCATATACACGTGCATACACTCACCCCTATGAACGCACACACGCACGACACTATCATCTTGAAATTTACAAAGTCACCATAGGCACCTCGTCGTCGACGGGTCCATAGGTGCTTGAATACCAAGGAGGAAGATGGTAGCGGTTCCCGAGACGTTGAACGGTCAATGATGCATCCTCAATTACATGCAGAGGGAATTAATTGGCGATGCAGACTTGAGCCAGCACGATGTGAATGCAACAGAGTTTGGACTCTCATATAATAAAGGCGCCCCACCACTCCAATCCATCTACTCCCAAGTCTCTGCGCAACACTGCTCACTCCAATCTAAGACCAAGTGACCAGAAGCCACAAGCACCTATGGAGGCGATGGACGCGAGCGGCAGTCGGCTGTGCGAAATCATCCAAGGCACCGGTCTGCCGCCCCGCACCGTGCTGCATTTCCAGACGGTGCTGGCGACTGCAGGCATCATAGCCCTCGCCAACGCCTGCTTCGCGTCTCGCATGGACGACATGATGGTCAACTCCATCCGCAAGTTCACCGCCGTCAAGAAGTGCGCGGATGACCTTGTCGTACTGCTCCAGCCCGCGCGCCTAGGCTCCTCATTGTCTGCCACCCTCATCGGCCTACATGGTGATGAACTCTTTCAAGCCCTGGTGGCCCTGCAGGTGCCGGAGGTCGCGACGAAGAATGTGCACCTCGAGGCCGCGCTCGCTGCGCAGCGCCCCGCCATGCAAGAAACCGTTGACCTGCACATCCACGTCTACGAGGAAATCGTCTACATAGGCCACTACAAGGCAAGCGAGAACAGAAAGATGTTGGCCTTCTTCCAGCGGCTGGAATCTTTGGACGCCATTGTTCAGAAGCACGTCGACCTGGCCACGAAAGCCACTGCTACTTAGGCGTCGTTCGGTGGGCCGGTGCCCTGAGTCGAGGAGGTGGACGTCGTCGATGGATGCATCTCTTCTTCTTGCCTCCTATAACCAGCACTGCATCGCCTCGTGGCCTTAATGTTTTATTAGTATCATACTCCCTCCGTTCCCAAATATAAGTCTTTCTAAAGATTCCAGCAAGTGACTACTCCCTCCGTTCCAAAATAGATGACCCAACTTTATACTAGGGAGTACTACATACGGATCAAAATAAGTGAATCTACACTCTAAACTATGTCTTCATACATCTGTATGTTGTATTCCATTTGAACTATCTAAAAAGGCTTATATTTATGAATGGAGGGAGTATATGGCAGTTTTTATTCCAGTCGTAACGTTTTCACTGTGAGGTTGGGCCGCAGTTGAGAAAACCCACCCCACCCATCGGGCGTCGGCCGAGTTTAGAGTTAGAAGAGAGAAACGAGGGAGGAGAGCTAGCTGTAGCACGGACGCTGTTGTCAGATGGGACTTGTGTTTATAGAATAGGAGTACTAAGCACACGTGTCTATTTTTTTTTTAGGGAAAAATTAGTCGTATGTCTAGTACCACTAGTTGGGTGCGTGCAACCTATAGATGTCATCACTTTAGGTCTCCTTTTTGAACCGCGGCTACGCTTCACAGTACATATTTGTTCATGCATTTATCCTCCTATATGTACTCCTAGGCTATTTCCACATGCTCCCATTCGCCGACATGTGGGACATAGAGCATCTGGGTCGTAGTGCATGCACGACTCGGAGCATATGCCGGAGTACTTTACATTTCAGACCTCACGAATTACATGCAAACCACCCATAGAAGAATAAATAAAGCAATGAATTACTACATGAAACCGGATTATTTTCATGGAAACCAGAGCACGTTCATTAAATTTTGGACATACCACGTTAATAAAAAATGACCGGACCTAAACCAGTCTAAGGGCCTCTTTGATTTTTCCCGGAAAAAAGGGCCTCTTTGATTCGCAGGATACTGAAAACACAGGAATGGGGAAAGTATGATGGCGATGAACCGAGACGAGGAGAACTCTAACTCAGTTAGAGGTTAGAGTTAGATTCTAACCCTAAACTAACTCTAAACCAAAGAGGTGTATGGATGGTAGGGTTAGATTGAAAATAAATGCTCTATCTGTCAAACCGCCAAATCTTTCTAGCAGTAAAACACCGTCAAATCACACAGCCCCACTCACTCACCCTCCTCGCCTCTCTGTCAAACCGCCTACCCGAAAACTGCCGCGTGTACTGCCCGGGAAAAGCCCCGCCCTCAACTTTTAACTACGCCAAAATAGTTCGAGCTTGTTCGTTCTATATAAATACAGTACTTACTGTATGTTTATTCACCCGTGGGGTTGTTCAATGAATGGAGGGGCGGGGAGCACAAGTGAACAATACTACCTCTGTCCGGTTTTATTGGTCCCCATTGTATTTCATGCCAAATTTTGACCATAGATTAAACTAAGAAAATGTTCACGCATGTCACCAGACATTATATTTTTCAAAACTATGTTCAAATACGAATCCAATAAGATAATTTTTCTTGACATACATTAACATTTGGTTAGTTAAATCTTTAGTCAAAATTTTGCACAAACTACAAAAGGGACCTATAAACTAGGACGGAGGTAGTACTGTAGTAGTAAGTAGGAGTCGTAGAGTAGTCACCTTAAATAGAGAGTTTCTTCTCTTTAATGCCACGTACACAAATTGAAACACTTGTTGTGGAGAGAAAAAAGATAATCACTCCACTATATATGGACGCAGGAGCCTGAGCGCTTGCTTTACTAGGGTTGCTCTCTTCATTCTCTCATCCTCTCCAGATATAAACACGACAGCGGTAGGGACATTTTCTCTCTGCTCACCGCTGGTCACAGATCCAGCCGGATCCCTTCGGCCTGTGTGTGTAGAGGACTAAAAGGTGCATCGTTCACGCGGTCATCGCCTCCAAGGGAGGAAACCCACAGCTGCCGGAGGGGCCGGATCCTCTGCCCGTGCCGTTCTCTCCGACACAGTGCCTGCTCGGGAGGTCCTCCGACCCTTCTTCCTCCCTGCTGTATTGTCTGCAGATCTGACCTGCCGCCGCCGACATCTCGGTGACCCTCAGGTATAAGTTCTTTGAAAGCGGCCTTGGTCTATTGCCCCAGCTCCCCACGTGTCTGCATGTGCATCTTTTTCTACTGCCGTTAGCTCTTCCAAAGCCACCCAAATTTTTAGTATTATTAGAGGTAAAGCTACTTCATGCATTCGAATCTAGGGCTTTGTTCAAACAACAAAGAAAGGGGGGAAAGTTGTAGCATGAATCTAGGACTTGATTCAAAGAGGAAATAATATGGTGAAAGTAGTAGAGACCGGATACCCAACCGGTCTCTTGGTTGAAAAGGGAAATAATGGGAAAACGCAGTACAAACCGGACAAGGAACAGATCTATTATTGGTTTAAAAAAGGATAGAAAGTGGCGGCTGGTGGACAAGTCAACAGAGTATGTCCAGGATTAGATTTGCTGCCATCACATAGTAAAAGGTCTCCAGGATTAGATTTGTTGCCCTCACATAGTAAAAGGTCTCAGGATTAGATTTGCTGCCCTCACATAGTAAAAGTTCTCAGGATTAGATTTGCTGCCCTCACATAGTAAAAGGTCTCAGGATTAGATTTGCTTCCTCACATAGTAAAAGGTGTCCAGGATTAGATTTGCTGCCCTCACATAGTAAAAGGTCTCCAGGATTAGGTTTGCTGCCCTCACATAGCGTGAACAAGCTCGGCATCACCACTTTATGCCTCCTTGTAGGTACATTGTGCTGATGCGTCCACTGTCGCATGTCCTTATACCAACCTTTTGCTGTTTTTTTGCGGGTAAACCAACCTTTTGCTGTAAGGGCGCACGTAAAATGAAGCGATCACACTGTTACCTTACGGACATGTCTAACCAGTGTTATTGTTAATCTAGTGCCTCCATTGATAAGATGCAATTAAAATGTGTTACAAATGGCACTCCTGCTGTTTTCCCCAGTATGATAAGTAAGTTGCTCCTTTATGCTGCTGAGTGTCCTAGTGTCCCCACGGTCCCATGCCCTTAAACCAACTCTTTAGCTGCTCTTGATTTACTATGTCTGGTAAACAAGCAATGCCACCATTAAAGTAATCGCATATCTGAGGAATCTCATTGTTGATCGTAATGCTTCTGGTAACATGAAGCATTGCTGACGTTTTAAAATTTCTACTGTCCTTGCATGATTGCCATGAACATAATTAAGATGCTTCTTTTCATTTTGTATATGTTTCGTATATTCTTATTGACCAGCAACTGTTTACTTTCTATCATTTTATGCAGATAGGGATATCCATTTCACCTTGTTGCTATTGTGACCTTTTGGTGAACTGCACAAAACACTTGTTTTTGGAATGAGTGTCTTGTGCTATTCAACTAAAATGTCACGTGGGCAACATCTCTCAATTTTGGTGGAACTGCACAAAATGGTTCAACTAAAGTGAAATGATGCTCTCCTGTCTCCTCGTTTGTGCTGTGCAAACATGTTGTGCAACTAAAGTCAATATGAACGAGTCTAGCTCTAGTGACCATACGATGTCCATCCAACGGCCATAGTGCTTCTTCAACCTCTGGTGTTCTTGCTCCAGCCGCCCAAAGCAGCGTCAGCCGTGCCGCGTGCTCCTGCCTCTCGTGGCCGGCTATGATGCCGCAGAGGCCTCACCGCCCCTACTACTCCCACCGCTAGCCCAGGGTATCCCTCTACTCACCCACACCCCCTGTTATTCTGCGGCGACAGCAGCCTCACACCGCAGCCGAACCAGTGAACCCTCGTACTCCTCTCCGCGTGGGCATCCACTGCCGCGTCTTGCCCGGCTCCGTGTCGTCCCCTTCCTAGGCCTCGTCGTCGTTCACCGCCTTGGTACTCTCGGCGCGCCGTGGTCAATGTGGTCAACGACCGACTTCCATCGGAAGAGTACTGTACGTGGAGATGCTGACAGCTGGGTCCAAGGCCACAACCCAGTTTTTTTTGTGATTTTCCAAGTAAGTCGCTTTGTCAGGCTTGTTGGGCTGCAAATCTTTCAAGACGAGGAGAGCTTCATTCAGCTGGCCGAGAAAATGCCTATCAGTAAAGAGAAATGGGTTGTACATTTTTAAAACACATCAAACCGGCAATTAGTTTCAAATATCTTTTTCTCATTTCGAGATTTGAAATTACATTAATTTTTATGCATGGAGAATTTGTTGGATTTTATATTGATATACATTTATTTTTAAAATCAGTTTGAATGTGAGTCAAAATTTCGGGATTAAAAATAGTCCGGACCGCACCGAAATATGCAAAATTTCGTATAATTTTTTAACCGTGGCCACAATATGGGCTGTAATGCTCACAAAAAGAATATGGGCTCCAAAAAAACCTTAAGAATTAGCAAATGGGCTGTAAATTATTAGAAATAATGGCAGATGGGCTGTACGCTGTTTTCCACAGATTTGACGCTTTCCAAAAAAAAGGTTGAGGCACAAGCAGTGACTGTTGGATGGCCAGCCAACGGCCGTCGTGCTTCTTCAATCTCTGCTCTTCCTGCTCCAGCGGCACAAACAAGCGCCGGCGGGACTGCCTGCTCCCTCCTCCCCGCGGCCGGCTGTGCTGCCGCGCAGGCCTCACCGCCCCACCGTACTCCATTCGCTGGCCTAGCCATCCCTCTACTCACCCACACCTGCTGTTATTCTCCGGCGACGGCAGACGAACCAGTAAACGCATGCAAGGAAATGCCTCCTTATTATGCGCAAAATAATGATTCCTCCACCTGACATCAGGGACCCACCGAAAAGGCCTCAGTATTTTGCGAAAAAACGTTACCACCGCTGACAGGTCGGACCCACCAGCTATATATTCGCATGCAAGGAAGTGCCTCCTTATTACGCATAAAAAAATGAATACTCCCCCTGTTAGCTGGGACCCATTATAGTGGCAGGCTGACTTGTGGGCCTACTAAGTTGACGTGGACGGAGGGCTTTGTCATATTAGTCAATATGCATGATTCTAGCTCCAGTGACTGTACGATGTCCATCCAACAGTCGTAGTGCTTCTTCAACCTCTGGTCTTCTTGCTCCAGCCGTCCAAACCAGCGCCGGTCGTGCCTCATGCTCCTGCCTCCCGTGGCCGGCTGCGATGCGGCGGAGGCCTCACCGCCCCCTACTACTCCCACCGCTGGCCAGGCCATCCCTCTACTCACCCACACCCCCTGTTATTCTGCGGCGACGGCAGCCTCACACTGCAGTGAACCAGTGAACCCTCGTACTCCTCTACGCGTGGGCATCCACTTCCGCGTCTTCCCGGGCTCCGCATCGTCCCCTTTCTAGGCCTCGCCGTCGTCCACCGCCCTGGTGCTCTCGGCGCGGCGTGGTCAACTTGGTCAAGGAATGGCTTCCATCGGACGTGGACTGTACGTGGAGAGGCTGACAGCTGGGTCCACGGCCGCAGCAAGGAAGTGCCTCCTTATTACGCGCAAAATAATTATTCCTCCACCTGACAGTGGGGACCCACCAGACGGGCCACCGTATTTCGCGAAAAAAATGTTTCCCCCTGATTGCTGGGACCCACCAGCTACACCTTCGCACGCAAGGAAGTCCGTCCGGGCAAAAACAAAACAAAAACCAAAACGATTCGCCCCCCTGACTGCTGGGACTCACCAGCTACATCTTCACAGGCAAGGAAGTGCCTGACAGTCGGGACCCACCTGGTCGAAGCGTACGTAGCGTTGTCATCCTGGTCGCGAACGAGTACATACATACTGGTCGATGTAGAGGCACACATGTGTCGTAGTAGAGGCGCGCACGTAGCATGTACACGTACGTACAGCGGCCAGGGTGCAAGAAAGAAAATACGTCCACGTATGTGTACATACAGGCGGGGTCTCGAACGCCTAGTCGCGCATACGTACGGCTAGGGCTCGTGTTCATGGGGAGGCAACGGAATGCGTCGTGTTCATGGGGAGGCAACGGAATGCGTCGTGTTCATGGAGAGGCAATGGAATGCGTCGTGTTCATGGGGAGGCAACGGAATGTGTCGTGTTCATCGGGAGGCAACGGAACGCGTGGGAGCCAACCAGCTGGGTCAGAACGGAATGCGTGGTCGTGTTCATCGGGAGGGCTTGGACGGAACAGGCGATGGAAACGAGGCATGGCGTACCGCACAATGGAGGAAACAGACCTCCTACATTCAGAACAGGGTCCTATTGATCGGGACGGGTGTGGCGTACCGCAAAACGGAGGAAACGGACCTCCTACGGTCGAAACGGGGGTCCTGTTGATCGGGAGGGGTGTGGCGTACCGCAAAACGGAGGAAACGGACCTCCTACGGTTGAAACGGGGTCTTGTTAATCAGGAGGGGGTGTGGTGTACTGCAAAACGGACGAAACGGACTTGTGTTGGAGCGCTACGGTCGAAAAGGGGGGAGGGGTGTGGCATACCGCAAAACGGGACTCCACGGGATATTGTTCATCTCCACCGTCGACCTCCTCCAGCCTCCACGGGTTACCATCGACCTCCTCTAGCCTCCATGGGCTCCTGTTCATCCAGGCTCCACCACGCGCTACTCCACCGGCTACTGTTCAACCACCCCTCCACGGGCACCCCACCACCGTCAACTGTTCATCCAGCCCTCCACACCACGGGGTCCTATTCAGCCACCCCTCCACCGTCTACTGTTCATCCAGCCCTCCACACCACGGGGTCCTGTTCAACCACCCCTCCACGGCCACCCCTCCACCGTCTACTGTTCATCCACCCCTCCACACCACGGGGTCCTGTTCATCTAGAGGCAACACCACCGCTCACTGTTCATCCAAACCCCCCCGCAACGCTCCCTGTTCATCCAATCGATCGGCTTCAGTTAGCAGCAGTAGCGAAGGAGCTCCATCGGGTTCAGTTCACAGCCATCGATCGATCGCTTGAGTTCAGTAACGCGTAGCCTGCAGTGCAATTTCTCAGGTTCAGTTAGAGCCCAACGCCTCGCTCAGGTTCAGTTAGAGCCAACGCCTCGTGCACACGCGCGTACCTGTACGAGAGAAACGCGCATCGCTCTCCCACCGTAACCGGCAACTCCCCGAAATTCCCCCCCTCGCTTCTACCACGGTTTTTTCCGTCATGGACGGCCCAAAGAATGTCATGCAGCTGCGTCTCTGGCCCGCCCATGACGAAAAGCCCATTTTCTGTCATGATTTTTTGTCATAGAAGTAGGATCCCACCACATCTATGATGATACCGGGTTTTGTCACAATTATCGTCATAGAAGTGTCATATGTATGACAGAAAAAAATTTCGTTCGGCCCAAAATGTCACGGTTGTGTCTTTTTTTTGTAGTGATGGTAATCTCGCATCTCCCCAATATTTGTTGATAGCTATTTCGGGCGAGGAGAAGTTGTTTTGCCATCCACGGTTGGCGCCCACGGTGTATGAATGGGGCAGACAGGTAGGGCAGTTGTGTCACATCTGAGGGAAGGTACACACCTGCCCCTATTTAAAATATTTGCCTACATCGATTTCAGACAAGGAGAGTTTGTTTTGCCGCCTACGTGTATGAATGGGAAAATGGAGGGATAGAGAGAGGTCTTTCGGACAAGTTTGAATGAAATGTGTGTTTTCCGCCCATGTTTGGCACCCATCGTGTCTAAACGGGGAGACAGGCGGTTGTGTCACGTCTGATTGAAGTTACTAACCTACCCCTATCGACAACAGTGGAAATCAGGCTGATTAGGATGTGAAGTGTCATGGGTAGACAGTAATTTCCATCTCATAAACACTGGTTTCCGACATCCGACAAATGATAATGGGTGTTTTGCAGCTTCATTCAAAATTTGGGAGAATTGGCATTCACGTTTACCCTAGGCCCTAGCAACTAAATTCTAATCCAATTTGTATTCGATTACGAATATCCATACATCATTCTATGTTTTGTTATTTATTTCTTCAAAACCATGACAAAATATTTATTGCACCTTATATATGAATATGATTTAGAAATGCGGTGATCTTAGAATTCAATAGGTTGGATACACTTTGAGTCAAACAGTTATTTCATCCAATAGAATCTGCTCACATGAAAAATAGTTCACCTTATGTCATCATACAAGTACTAAGGATTACCTTGCCTAAAAATTTCAGATCATTACCACTCAGGGACAACAAAGGGGTCTTACGACATGATCCATTTAGAGACATGACACAACATGCAAGTATACTAATCTAATGACAATTTCAATTGGTATCTAAAGAAGAACTGTGATTACCCTGGGCTTCAGATAGAAGAAGCAACAGGATCTCCTCCATCTTCAAATGCACCATTCTTACTTCCTCCAATTCTTGGCTTTCTTGCATAATGCGTGCAGCTAATTACATAATTTTCCAGCCTCATAAGATTACCTCATTCATGGCAGCCACACCATCTCTTTCTGCCTCTAGTAGAGCCTCAAGAACTGTAATATATGTGCTCAGACTGCTCTCCAATGGTGTTGCATGTGAACTACTACCATCTGGTAACATGGATGGCGCACTGCATCCACAAATATATTATGGGGTTGTACATTGTGTCCTACTATGAACGGCAACCTAAAAGGTTTCTGCTCGACATAACTAAGAGATAGTTATCGCATGATCCAGGAAGTAAGCTTACATGGTAAACAACATACGAATTATTGCCGAGCATGGCAATCTATATCTAAATGGTTCAAAGCAGCATCAGCGAAAACAAATTAAAATGGTAAGATGAAAGGCAGTGTACCACCGCTATATTTAAGTTGCCCAAGCATATAAGTAGTGGAAATAATCAGAAAGCACCTAAATAGTGTGTCCTCATAGAAACTACGAAGACATTCTTGTGATGAAGTTCATAGGAACAGTTAAGGAGTCAAATGAATTAGGCATGCATTTCTTTACGATAGTACAACAGGCACTGCTGACGTATTGGCCAACTCAGGTATAGGCTAACAAGTAACAAACAAGCATTAGAATCAAGCAATACAGCAAAGCAGATAACTGAACTATTTGAAAGTCTATAGGATTACAAGTTGAGGGCAAAAGCCAAGAAAGTATCCCACACGCATTACATTTCACATGTACTAAAACACACTGGTTTACCATATGTTGCTGTGAAGCCTCACCGCTGTTGCAATGTTCTTTGAAGATATCGTCAGCATCCCGTGGTCGCAAATCTAGTCATTGTAGTTTATTCTTCCCCCTCTGTTTAGGTAAAATTAATTTTAGTCACATGCACTGGTTTGAATTGATCATCAATGGTTAATATAAACTAATTAAAGAAGGGTGTGTGCTTACATGACAATATATGTGTTACACTCTATTTTTATGCTTGTTTGAGGTGCCAACCCCAAAAGAACAAATATTTTGCTTGATGGGGTTGGCAGCACCATAATGAATAGAAGCATCAAATTATTCATGCAACTTGGGAAGATCAAGAATGCACAAAAAATTAATGAAAAAAGGCTCGGAGCACTGACGTAATAGCTAGCATCGGAAAATGTAGAGTAAATCGAATGAAAAGCAGCGGAACCACAAGCTAGTTTGCTGATGTGTAATTAGGCATAGAAAAGACATGCCCTGTTTGGATCCATGGGTTAGAGTTAGTTTGGTCTCAAATATCCCTTAAGTATCCAAACATGAGGGCTAGTTTGAGCTAGTTGCATCTAACCCACCAAAAAAATATCCCACCCAAGAGGTGCTAATTGGAGCTAGTTCTCCTAGTGCATTTATTGTCGATCTAACCCTGTAACCAAACACCTCTTTGGCTAGAGTTAGTTCAGGGTTAGTCATGAGCAAGAAAATAACTCTAACCTCTAGCTAAGTTAGATTATCCAAACAGGGCCATAGAAGCAGTTTTATGTAACCAACAGGTGGCATCAGACCAACACCAATATCATAAATATAGCATGCAAGAAGTAAAATAGTAGGCAATGATATCTAGGAAGTACAGTAATACTTAGGACAAAACAAAAGCATTGTAACTATATGTGCACTAGTTTGTAATTTAGCACATGTAACCTGTTCACTGCCACACATATGGCCCTACAAGTGCAAGCAGAATAACGCGTCTCATGAAAAATTGAATGATGCCCAAAATTCAAAGGTGCGGTGCTTGTGCTAAGAAAGTGAATGTAGGCGCCGGCCATTGGATAATAGTACTCGGCAGCATGTGGGTATCACTGTCATACGTGAAAGCTAAGGATCGTGGATGGTGTTCGTGTAGCGGTTGAGTTGGGACGGCTATCGCTATTGCTGAAGCAGCTCCGGTGCTTCGGTTGCGGCGCCTGTTGACATACAAGAAAGCTCATGTGTGGTAAGTGAACAGTTCCATGATAAAGAAGAGAAAAACTGAAGTAGTACAACTCGAAATAACCTGATGAGGCTGCAGCGTCAGTAAAGCAGGGCCGGTGGAGTTGAATATGGCATCCGTGGAGCGGGTCTGGTGCGGTGGACGAAGGCGTCGGCGAAGCACATTCGGCGCGGTGTACAGTGCTTTCAGTGAGGCAGATCTGTTGCGGCAAACGACGGCTTGTACGAAGGGCCAGCGATGTGGCGGATGAGGGAGTCGCTAAAGGGCCTACACTATGGTGGATGATGAGGGCACCCATGAAGCAGATCCAGTGCGGTGGACCATGATGGCGGTCAAGGAGATCTGGAGTGGTGGACAAACCAGTCGCTAAAGCGGCTCCTGTGAAGTGGTGAGTTGGCAGTTGGGGGTTCCAAGATGCGGAAGGTAGATCCGGTGGGGTGTGAGGTCCACCGTTGCGGCAGAGGACTAGATTCGGCAGCTTGGCATGGTTGGGGGGAGGGAAGAGGTGGGGAGGGGAAGGGTAGGGGCTCTGGGAAGAATGTTGGGGGCAAAGAGGGGAAAACAATGGAGTTACCAAAGCAGCCCTTTTCCACTCATATTGCAGGGGTAAAAAGAGAATATTGCAGGGCTAAACTTTCGGGCACGAGATATTTCGATGTGAGCGGGCAGTTTGAAAGCTTTTGGCAGCTAAAATTAAGTGTTCTGCTCTTGTACGATCGACTATGATATCATGGCCGAGACTTATTTGTTGTGCACGCAAAAAGTGAAAGTTTCGAAAATCAATGTCTCCAACTCGAAACTTACATTGTCCATTCAATTCAAATATGGATCATTGAGCTAGTGGAAGCAAATACCATCCTATGTTCTAGTTCAAATGAAATTCCAAATGTGTTTATCCTAAATATGTTGACAAAAACAAAGATGTGTATGTGTATGAATAAAGTGGATGATTATAAGGTTTGAATATGACCGTTTGTGTATACCTCTAGGTATGATATATTAACTTGAAATCACAAAATCTCGGCTTAAAAAATGTACCCCCGTTTAAATGAATTACAAAAGCTAATAATGGAGTCAAATTACGAAATTCCAATCTTAGGTTTGTAATTCTGGTCCCTCAAAGTATATGACGCATGTTCCAAAGTATCATTATCTCATAGTCCAAATTGTGAAATAAATTGATCAACCATGAGTGCACACACTATTAACTATATATATCTCTATTACGCTTATGTCTCTCAAATATAGACACCTCACTCTTTATCTGAAGCCCCCCACCCCGTCCCCACTCCCCCCACAAGCCTTTCTCTCCCCCGGACACGAACAAAGGAGCACATTAACCCCCCTCGCTCTTCTAAGTCCAGACCCCAATATAGGTCTCAAACACTTTTTCTCTCGGGCATGCACACATCTCTTCCCCCACTCTCTAGGTCTCCCGACATCTCTCTTTCCAAAGCACACACACTATATAGGAGTGTATCTTTCCCATACACACAAAACATTGTCCCCAAATGTCTATCTCCCTAGTTATGTGGTTCTCGCACAATCTCCACCATCTCTCTATCTCTCTCGCTCTCACATTACTTGATACACACCTCACTCACCACCCCCACAACAAACAAGCACCCTTTGTCTCCTTGTGCACCACTCTCCTCTTTCTATCTCTCCCACATGTGGACCCGACCCAGCTCCTTCCATATATACATATATGTTGTGACTCTTTCCATAGCTCCCTAGCGTATCATCATTCTCAATATCACACGTTGTTCTCTACACCATCTATTCCAGATCTCTCACGAAGTCTCTATCACACACACGATGACTCGCTTTCCTTGCGTCTCCATACATAGGCCACTTTCGAACAAGATCAACCTTGTCTCCCTATCTATACATCACTTCCACACACAAACGACCCCTCTCTCTCCCCCTCTCTTCCTCTCTCTCATTCGCATGCTCTCTCTCTCTCTCTCTCTCACACCCCTCTCCCACACACACTCGATGTCTCTTCCAAATAGTCTGCTCCCCGCCCGCACCCATGCTATCCCGCTACTACACATGCCTTTCTCTCTCTTGGACACACATGTCACACCATTCCCCCTTCCATACTAGGCTTACATCATTAGTGGTCTCTCTTCTCCACATACACACACTCCCTCTCACACAAACGCATGTGCACAAACACACACAGACATGCGCAACACCCATCTATCTGGATCCTTCTTTTAAGACACACACCCTTGCATATTCTCCCCAACTCTAGGTGTGTGTGTGTCTATATATATATATATATATATATATATATATATATATATATATATATATATATATATCCCACTCTCCATCCAGCTCATATGCACACCAAAATTATCCGTCTATCTAACTCACACATCTCTCCCCACGTCTGCATGTGTATCTCACACCCTCACTCTCTGATTATGTCTATGTGTCTCCATGTTACACAACACAAAGCCCCATGCACATTCCTCTCTCTATCCTCCACACACAGAGACACACAAAGAATCTCTTATCATTACCTCAGTCTCTACATATCACACACACGTGCGCTATCTCTCTCTCGCACACACGCTCAACCAAGGTTTTCTCATGAATAACTTACCATCTATTCATCAAAAGTTGTGGTAGTACGACAAACACGAGACGTGAAAATAATAAATCTACACGTCCATGGACCACCTAGTATGACTACTAGGACTAGAGCGAGCCGAAACCGCACCGCCGTCACCCCTTCCTTATCGACGATGGGAAAACCTTTATTTTACACAGTCGGGAAGTCATCATGCTAAGGCCCCACATGCTCAGCCATTGAATAGAACGTAGATCCAGGTTTATGTAAACAATTATCGACAATATGTTTGTATCTCCATACTTATATCTCTTCTTATAAAAAGAAACGAGTTGGTGATGATGGTATGCCTGTCATCTTGCAATATAGACCGCCCGATCTATATCTAACGGATAGAAAGCAAACTATGGCAATTTTTCAAAAAGATACCCGCACCTCTCTCCACATTTGCAAATAAGGCCTTCCCTCATTCATCCTTATCTCCCACAACCTCATTGTTGTGCAATTAAAAATAAGCCTCTGGAACAATCTGGCATGGTGGTTGCTCCTCGCGTCGTCCATCCCCATGCTTCCGCTTAGTCCGACAACCAATCACCACCAAACCCACTCCTCCTCACCTTATATATCATTAGTTTACACATGGGATTACTCCCGCATGGTTCAATCACAAACTGGTGCTTTATAAAAAATGCATCTTGATGTTCTGTGCAATGCACGAGCATCTTGCTAGTACTCCTACAAAAGACTTAGTTCGTGATGATGGTGTGTCTGCCATCCATCATTTCCGACCATTAGATCTACATCTAACAACTGTGAGGTAAGTTGTTGCCTTTTCGCAACAACATCCCACTTCTCTACCCAATTTGCAGAAAACCCCTTAATATCTTAAAACCAACCACATCCCTCCCTCACCTCATGAAAACAGCCCAAGGAATATATTCTGATTGAAACATAATATATTTTTAGTGATATATGTATATCAAAATTAGAGTGTTTTCTATCAAGTTTGTGAATAAGTATTATTCTACTTATGATCCATTGCAATGCATGTGCATATTGCTAGTATTTCCAACCATGCAAAAAACTTTGCTAGTATTTCCATAGTTTCGAGCTTTCCATCAAGATATTAGTCACTCATGGTCGATATTTAGTTTGAATTACGTACACATAGGCACTATGTAACCAGCCGTGCTTATTGGCTTCCAAAGCTTATCTTCCACTCCTACTTATAGTATGTAGAGTACTTAAAAAAAGCCTACCACTTTCAACTAGCCCTCGGAAGAAACTACTGTACAAAAAATAGCAAAAACATACCCAAAATTTCTTAATCCGCGCCAAAAAACTACTACCTAGCGCCGATTAGGCTCGTCTAAACCCTTTTATGAGAGGGTTGGCTAACACATCTGTGTTGATGAGACACCTTAAACCAACACCATTTGTTTGACTGTGAAGACACAAAGGACCCACATCTGAGCTTCTATCCTCTTCTTCCTCCTCCAATCATATTATTTTTCCTGAACATTACTTCAAACATTTCGTATGTGTGTTCATCAGTGGCCCTGGTAATGAGCAAGCTAGCCGCCGCTCCGCCGAACGGGCCGGACGCTGCGCTGGCCTCTGCACATGTTGGCTAGCTGTCCTGAGCATGGCTAACGCATGAGCAAGCCGCCGCGCTAGCCTTTCCTCGAGCCAGATGGATGGCCTTAGCGTGGCACACACGAGCAAGCCACCGCACCGCCATGCCAACCTAGATAGAAAACCTTGCAGACAAGCAGCTGGATGCATCCAGCGGGGTGTGTGCTAGCTTGGTTGGCTAGCGGCTGCGAGCGCCACACGGAGATGGCATCTGAGATGCCGCAAGATAGGCTCCGCGCCGCCTGCGCTTTTGACCTCGCCTTCTGCCGGCGGAGGAAGCTGTGTCCCATGGCCGAGGATGACTAGGTGGATGGGCCGGAGGTTGGAAGTCACTCGGGGATTTTTGTCCAGACTGACATGTAGGTCCCACAAGTCATAACGCCCTAACTTGCCGGTCAAATAGACGGCATTGACTTAAGGGGCGACATGGGTTGAAACGTGCCTATAACGGCACTTGGTAGTTTATTGCGACAAATTAAGAAAAAATTTGTATGTTCTTGCGAATTTTTGTAGAGTAGTGGTTTCTTGGTAGGGCTGGTTGGAAAGTGGTAGTTTCTTGGTAGTGGTTTCTTGTACGGAACAATGTACTAGCGATAAAAGGCGATTCTAGGTTGTGTTGTAATACTAGTGGTCACGGGAGTGTGTAGCTCGTTTTGTTGGTTCGATCCCGGCCAAACGCACGGCGACCATTTTTTATAATATTAACCTCACTATGAGCCAATGTTATACACTGGTAGTTTGACTTTTGAAGTCGAATAGACGTGTCACACCACAATCTGGGTGCACTGGATAGTCCAGCCACATGAACGGTTTTCCCTCCCATCATCTCGTGGCTCACATACTAGAGTATTACTAGTACTGTACTGCATAAAGTAGTAGTAGTCCTATATATCAATTCACATCGTGCAACATTTCTCGCCTGCGTGCTCGCCCTAGCCGCACCTCGCTTGCTGCTTCCTCGTCAGCTACCATATTTAAACTAGCGCCTCCTAATTAAGCCCGAGGAGCAAGAAAAGCCTGGCGTGGCATTGGGAACTGTGCAATATGGCTCTGGACATAAAGTGCTACTACTTTGTAGCTTGTGGCATTGCACACATGAACTTCGCTCCATTATCAGCTCTAAACTCTATAAAATAATCCTATTGACGCGATTTTTTTTGAAATGGAGGTAAAAGCTTTACCCCATCTCATTCAGAAAGAAGGAAGGACCAACAAACAATGTTAGATGAATGAAAGCGAAAAGCCTAGTCTCGTAGTATCAAAGAACTCAAATGTTCTGCCCCCGCAGTAACTGTCACTGATAAATACACTGCTAGTGTGCGCATGAGAGGAGCGGCTGAGTAGGATAGCTACGCACTTGAATAGAGCACAATGAGTACGCAGGTGTACTTTCCCTGCATTGATAGTACAACGATGGTTCTAGAGAACAATAGTACCCTCCATTTGCAACTGTACCTCCTTGGCCTTGAGATTAAAGAGTTCAAAACTCATGCACTATAGAAGTAGAGTACATTGCACTACTAGTTGAGAAAGTACTACTGCTACAGTACTCCGTAAGTAAATAATAGCCACACCATCGCGCTACCACTATGCATGCCCGCATAACTTCCTTAATGATGGGACGATGCCCTGCAGTTACACTCTTATCTCCTCCTTGTAAGTTCCCCTCCCCCGAGGAGACCAAGGCAGTTCATCGCTGGTGTCATGGATTCGCCAGGCAGTTCTCCTCCTTGTCGGGGCTAGGAGACCTTGGACGACAATCCTACGGGAGAAATGGCACGCTGCTCTGATGTCCTCACCACCACAAGACTCGGTGCTTCCTGCACAAACTATTTTAAGACGATGCGTAAACATGCTTAAGAAAAGGCCATGCTTGTTGTTCTTCCATGCGTTCTCGAGCATAAGGTTATTCTATGGGACAATCCATCGAACAGTCCATCGATACCTGGCCGAGGTTGCACGTTGACTCCTCTAGAGTTGCCGATGTTGAGAGGTAGTCGGATTTTGTCCAATGAGCAGGTCACTCATAGAGTTTGATCATGTAGTGTATATTCTAAATATAGTACTTAGTTATTCCATCCTGTAATTTCTCTGCTATATATAGGTCTTGGTTGGTGCTAACAGCGATTGGCTTGCATACCTCCGGCAGGATACCACCGCCAGTTTGCACAACATCCACAATAGTGCAGCAGTTCCCATAGACCCCTTCTTCACAATTGGGATCGGCCTTCCGGACTGGCTGGGCTGGAATATGTATGATGATGCCTACATGAGATTGGAGAAGATAGCAATTGCATACTTGCCGACAAAGCAACGCAACTACGACGATTACTATCTCATTGCGGGGTTCGACATAAGGATTGACAACAATACAAAAGGCCGTAACGACAGAGGCTGGCAAATTTTGGCTACGACAGATTTGTACCCCTACATGTTCAAAGATGCCGTGTGCCATGTAGGTCGTATCTTCATGGTGAGAAGACAGGGGACTTGTTTCATCTGGTTGCCATCCTACTGTACGGGAGATTACAAACGTAATGCATAAACCATCATTTGCATCTCTAACAGTACTCCATTATTTTGCAGGGACACGTTATCCCCTGATCAAAATAAGATCGCCGATCCTGGATGTGCATTTGCATGCACGATCCTGTCTAACTAGAACCTTGTAGCTGACTTTGGCATATTGGGATCAACTATCTGAACAGTCATTACCCATGGTAACACTGACGTGCAACATGATCACACAATCTACCACGATCAGACTGTCACCATCCACCCAGGTATTCCATTTTCTCATTGATGTGTGTTAGAGTAGTAGTACTTGTTAGTTATTTTCTTTTCTTGACTAGGACATGTTTACTATACTAGTACTAGAATTTAGTAATAGATTTTTTAACACTCTCACCTCCTCTTTCATTGTAGTAGTAAGGAGTAGTACTACTTACTAGTACTACTAGTACTTTTTACCTTGGGGAGGCGTATAGCTATCTAGGCCCTTGAATACTTGAACCCACTAGCTCCCACCATTTTTGTTTTTCCATGTCTT
Organism: Triticum aestivum; assembly: GCF_018294505.1. Taxonomy (NCBI): domain Eukaryota; kingdom Viridiplantae; phylum Streptophyta; class Magnoliopsida; order Poales; family Poaceae; genus Triticum; species Triticum aestivum. Next base: position 249,392,486 of record NC_057804.1, on the reverse strand, counting down.
ACTATTTCATCCATGTAGCCAAGAGTGGCTATATATAATCAGCCGATTATTTTACTTCCTCTATACTAGAGTAGTACTAGTACTTGCTGCACAATATAACCGACCGCCATATTTGGGCACAATATTATCATGCATGGACCTCGACCATGTACGTCACCATGTGTCCAGATCTGAGATGCCGCATGTACCACATGAACGGCGCCAAGTTCAACCCCCGTGATGCTATGTGGGTACCGAGGAACACTCTTGGAGAGTATTCACTTTTCATTGGGGACAGCTTCCCATTGTGAAGCAGATGCCACCTTTCGTGCACGACACCAAAGGTCTACTATTCATGAAGCATGGTTGTGTCCTCAGTGCACACCGCCAGATGAACGACATGCTGGACCATGCTATCCCTGATTTATGCCGCTTCAGCTTGGACGAGTCTCCATCGTGTGGAACCGGAATAGAAAGCTACGACAATGATTCCCGTTGCCCACCGCTATGGATCGTTCCATCTATGAAGAACACCTGGGACTAGAACCTGGAGGAAGACATGGAGACCATCTATAACATGTAAGTGGAGTATGGTAAACTGTGAAAGCGCTGTAAATATATGTAGAGTAGTCATGCACAAATTTATCACATGAAGTGGAGATGAACTTTTGTGGCATACTGGCATTTGTCCTTTAGAATTTATTACTAGTAAATGTGTTATGTGTACGTGCAACTTGTGTGGCTATTGCACGGGCTCCAAGATGCTCCATGAGGAAAAAGGTGGCACAACTTTGGCTATAGTTGACGTGGCGGCATCATATAGTAGCGATCGTTCATTATAGTTGTAGTAATAGGACGACAACTCCTATAAACCTTGCATTTTGCTCTTCACCTCTTCGATAGGTTCAACAGTTCGTACTCCTGTGAACCTTGCACTTGGCTCTTCTCCTCTTCGGAAAGTCCAATAATGTCAGTATAATATGCTTATGGCAATCTAACACCGAATGAACTGCTGCACGTCCACCGTGAGGCGAGGGTGAGGGAGAGGGTACGTTAGTCAAAACCCTTTCCTTGTCCTATGAGCCACCACGCATCTTGGCGAGTGAGAGGGCGTAGGCGTATGTAGTAAGGTAGCTTCTCCTCGTCTTGTGAGACACCGAGCATGGGCGAGGTAGAGGGCATAGTAAGCAAGCCTATCCTCATTCTGCGAGTTTACTGGAGACATCAAAGTAGTACTAGTCCATACTGCGTCCTTTCCGGTTAATATGGCTTAATTTGAAACGAGAAAATACACTGGCGGTCAACATATGTAATAATACACTCATTACGGTCACTATATAGTTTTGCGGTGATTATACGATCACTAGCTCACGTAGAGCACCGTATTGCATCCTACTAACCAACCACATACTCAACGTGGCACTTTGTTGACTGGTTAAATTGACACCTGGTTTCTTGGTCCTACCTGTTACTTGGCAGAGCAAAGAAATCAGTTAAACAAAACTTTACGCGGGCGCGACAGGAGTCCAACCCTTGCGCACGAACCACCCTAGAGGTGTATGTGAGTGCAAGCATGTGTACTCCCTTGGTCCATGAAAAACTGTACATCTAACAATAGAAAATTTTCCAACAAAGAGTCTACATGTACACTTCCAATGCACTTAGCCTTTAATCAAAACAATATTGATCGACTAATGCACCAACTTGTGCTCTAGCTATAGGTTGCATGTCTATCCTTAGTTACAACATGCAACAACCTTCATTTAATCTTCTTCTCTCAATGGCCGCTTGCACACATTAGTCTTCTACTTTGGGGCGTTAATTATGCCATGGAGTTTCGGTTCCTCTAGGTCAATGTGTAATTCTCTATATGTACAATCTTTCACGGACGAAGGGAGTAGGTTGAGCACTTGAGCGTGAGCGTGAGTGTGGGAGCATGTGTACGTGTGAGTGTTGCATGGATGCATGTATGCATGAGGCTTCTACTCCCTCCCTTTGACATGTTCACAGTTCAAGCTTCTAATGTTGTATGCAAGAATTAAGGGAAAACTCACCAATGCGTGTAAATGTTCTGGTCTTTTGTTCATCACGCATGCATTCCAATTAATACATTCGCAAACACAATTTTCTTGAGGAAAACAAGCCCATTATTGTGTACTTTTGAAAAAAAATCTTCCGGTACTCATCATTTACTACTACCTTGGTTGATGATTTTTTATTGACATGTATATAAACCTCTGTCCTAGTTTATTGATCCCTCTGTATTTAGTGTAAAATTTTGATCGTAAATTTAACTAACAAAGTGTCAATGCATGTCATAAAAAACTATACCATCAAAAACTATGTTCAAATATGAATCCAGTGATACTATTTTTGGTGACATGCACTAACATTTTATTAGTTAAATAGATGGTCAAAGTTTGACATAAAATACTAGTAGTACTCGTACATTATTGGCGCCCGAATGCCTTGGCCAACGTTTCTTGTTGTTGGACAGGATGAGAATAGAGGCATAGGGATACTTCATATAGAAGTCTTGGTGATCCATTATTCCCCATCTCAGTCAAAGAGAATTATTCAACTAGTCTTCATAGTGGAGTGACAATACACGCAACAACAGGTGGGACACTTAATTAATAAGCTGAGCCAGCATGTTGGTGTTAGTAAATAAACCTTACCCTATACTAACATCATGTTTGCTAGTGGAGAACGCTTCAGCAAATACGCCTACACACCTCTCTCTTCCATTAACTGACATATGGGACCTCCCGAGGTGGACCCACTTGCCATCGGCTTAACTATTTACACTCCGAAGGATGGTATATCCTGGTAGTAGTACTAGTAGAATTGGGATTTTAATGCACTTTCTTGCCCATCTTTCCCTCTTCTTCCTCCTCTCTTCTTATTCCTCCTCTCTTCCCCATCGTCGGTAGCATATCATTTCCCCTTGCTCACTGCTCGCCCGCTCCTGCCATCTTCCTCGGTAGCTATGGCAGAACTGACTAACACATAGAGCTGCGAGTGGAATTCCCTCCCCGATGTTCTCTTGGAGAAGATCTGTATTCGTATGGACCTACTCAACACCGTCCATCTGGCCGCATGCTCGGTGTCTACGTACCGTGTACTCATGTACAACCGGTGGACCCTTTTCAAGACACCCTACTTGCTGATGCCCGATCCTTGTAGGTGGCTAGACACCAACTTGATGATCCTACCGAGGTTTCCGTGATGCCCCTCGACATGCTACCACTACCCACCCACTGTCCTTCATGTGCGGCCACTACTGGGCATGAAGGCCAACTGGATCGTCCTCATCCACCAATCCGGTAGTCTGTAGCATCTCATGGATATCTACACCCAGCGAGATATCACCCTTCCATCATTGGATACCGCAGCATCGAGCCCCGCGGCTGCCGGACACTCCTTCCTACTATGCACGAGACACGTTGAGCTTTTAGCACGACCTCCGTTTGTTGAAGGTTGTAGTCTATGAAGTGCCCACACCATTAGAAGACTACATGGATTACAAGCTCATTACCTTATTCGACATGGGATTAGTCAATCTGGAGTCCGGTCGCGATTCAAGGTTATGGATCATCATCGATCCTGTTGACCCTCCAATTCTGTCTAATGCTATAGTGCATGATGGCATCATTTACGCGGTCGACGCACAGATTGGCTGCATATACTAGTGGAATGTATCGTTGTGTAGTTGTTCTATCCCACCTCATCTTTACCTTAGGAATACGACTGCCTGTTGATTGTTAGAAATTTAGAATAGATAGTATGTATATAACCACATCATTGCTATATGTTCCTCTCATTTCCTAGATTTTTATGACAACACATGTTATTGTTAGAGTTGATATGGGAACAGTTGGCATCTAATGATTGTTAGGATAGATATTATGAGCATAATCTCATGATTACTATATGTTACTCTCATTTCCAAGATTTTATAACCACACATGTTATTGTTAGACTCGATATGAGAACAGTAGTAACTGCTATGGTAGAATATGAGTAGGCCCTGGCATAACTATTTTCCTCTCATTTTTACATGATGTTTGAAACATGACATATTGCTAGAATATGAAAGCCATTGGATTATTTTTTAACTTGGAGTATGATTATGACCACGGCATTGCAATTCTCTGGCTATGATCTGTGTCACTATTATAATAATCTTAATTGCACACATACTCTGGACATGATTGTATATTTTTGTCCTTTTGACCTCCAATTTGATTTGTTATAGCACACGCTAATGCGCTGGCCTTCATAATTCCAGGACCTGGAAATATACAATTTAATGGTGGTGGTTTATCGCTCGTTCAACTAACGGTGGTCATTTGATGCTCATTCGCACGTACCAAATTGACCAAACTATTTCATCAAACCACATGCAGTACAATGCCTGGGGCATTCGTGACCGTGATGGCTATGGTTGCTTCGTGTTCGAGAAACATCCCAGCTTCGTTGGGCTAAGCAAATTCAACTGGAGGCGGGTTTACAGCCTCGGTAACCACTCCATGTTCCTCGGGCTCAAGTGCATCCTAACTCACTTTCATAACCCTATTTTTTGGATATTATATATTGTAGTTAGTTTGAAGGATATATACCTTTTTGGGATCAAGTGCATCCTAACTCACTTGTGTAGCATATACTGATAATGATGATGGAGATGCTGTGTAGAAGCCGTATATATCAATTAGGCTTCAAGTGCGTACTTGATGGTGAAAGTGTTGTCCAATGGGAATTATATTTTTTATTAGTCATGTAGCCTACAAGGTGTGTCGCACAACCTAGTAACTTCGTACTCCATCTCTAAATTTGTACTAGTACTAGTAGTCATCTGTACCATATATTGCGCTACTCGTACTCTACCTCCCTCCAGGTTTATTGGTTCCCTTCGTTATTTGTGTCAAATTTTGACCATTATTTTAACTAACTAAATGTTAATGCTTATCACAAACAATTATATCATTGGATTCGTAATTCAACATGGTTTCCAATGGTATAAATTTCGGTGACATGCAGTGACATTTTGTTAGTTAAACCTATGGTTAAAATGTGACACTAAATACGACTAGTGAGTACTCCCTCCGTCCCATAGTGTAAGACGTTTTTTGACACTAGTGTAGTGTCAAAAAACGTCTTACATTATGGGACGGAGGGAGTAGTATAGTAGAACTAGTATACGTCGGTCAAATTATTCATCATCTCCTCACATTGAATTGATGTGACAACACGTTGCGCGTGAGGTGACACAAGAGTCCTGGCAGCCTGCTCGGTTCACCAAAGTGAGCCTCACCCCTCTCATAGTACAATAACAATCTCACATTCTCTACAAAATCACTCTCCCATTCTCTCCTGGTCTACCCACCTCGCAGCCGTCACCTTGTTCCGATCCATTTGGTACGATGAGTGATGAGCTACTGGAGCTGCTATACCTCATTGCAAGTAGTCAAAAGGAAGACGCTAAAAAAATTGATCTCAACAAGGATGCTCTTCAAGCTACCCGGATGAAGGAAGAACCAGGGAGGCCGCGCCTATGAGTATTCGTCCCGTCGCCCTGTATGATGATTTCAATCTTTATGGGGGTTTTCATGTCTCTAGAGTCTGCATGTAGTAATGAAGCCGAGACCCCAGTTTGTTCGGGTATTGTGGACTTCACATTTGGAGTACGACTTATCTATTGAAATCATTCATCATTTACTTAAAATAGTTGATTGATCATACATTGTGTACCATTTAACTGGAACTAACAGATGCAAGTCCAAGAAGGATTGGTCGGTGTTGCCTGCTGGTGTCAAGTTCGATCCCATGGATCAGGAGCTAATCGAGCACCTGAGGCCAAAGTGAGTGCTGACAACATGAGATCTCACCCTCTCATCGATTTGTTCGTACCAACCATCGACAGCGAGCACGACATATTCTACACCCATCTTGAGAAACTTCTAGGTGAGACAACAATCGACCGTCTACTTGAACAAACATATTCCTTTGTTTATACCTCTATTTTTCCTTTTTAGACGCAGATCTAGTGAAGCAATTACAATTTGACAGTTAATAAAAAGTGAAGCAAGTGACTGCAACACGCCAAAGATGTAATGAAAATGCTAACTACATACCCTAAAACTTGTATTCTCCAGTACTGTAGGTATCATAATGAGTGGCCTAAGCAAGCATTTCTTCCAGCACAACTCCAGGGCACTCAAAAGGGGTGGGTGGATGCATCGCAAGAAACAATCGGAGTGCGGCATGCATGCGATGTGGCACAAGACCAGCAATACCTTAACGGTGATGGTCAACGGCTGGCAGACGGGCAACAAAATGGTTCTGGTGCTTCACACCAACAGGAACTTCGACTAGCAGAGGACCAACTGGGTGATACACCAGTACCACCTCGGGGACTTGGAGCAAGAGAAGGAGTGGGAGCTCGTTGTCTAGAAGATTTTGTACCATACCAACACTAGGGCCAGGACTAAGAAGATTATAAGTTAGTTTGGTATTAGTATACTTGTACTACTTGGTCGTCTAAAAATTGGTATTGTTGTAAGGATCTTTCGGTATGAACTTACATTTGCTTCCAACCATCATGTTAAGGGTCGATGTGGATATAAAGCTGAATCATTTGTTTCGAAATTAATTTTTAGGCACTTGATTTTTATTTGATGGTTAGCATAAGCACCTGCCATTCGAATTCCTAGTTTTCCAATTTTTTTACATCTTTGAAGTACGCACATGATCCATCCATTTTCACAGGCTGATAGTTGGATGCAACACATCGAAACTAGGTTGTGGCTTGCGAAGCCTAGCTGTAAATTGTTGAAGAGAGTAGCGATGGATTTGGGCCTTCTAGAACAATTAACTGCCGCGACCTCAATCGCGTGAAGCGCCTCCCATGGACTAAAAAATGCCTAGTCGGTTATTATTAGTTTAAATATGTAAAATATTCCAGAATAAAAAGAAATATGTAATGGAATGAATTTAGTCCGATTTCAGTGAAAATCATTCGATTTGCATGAAATTTGTCCATGGAACCATAAGACGGGTATCCATATAGAGCCTAACCGTACGGAACCATCAGGTCCATGGCCGTACACAAGCAAGTGCAAGAAATTATTATCACAATGGAAAAAATATTGCTGACGTTTGAGACACCCATGATATTTTGAGAATTTTGCAAGTACAAACTGATAACTGGGATCCAACAAGTATATTGTTTTTTCAGGTCGAGCAAGTTTCAACTAGGCTGTAGACTGCCCAGGCTTGGTTTTGTTTTTGACCGGCCCAGCCCATGACGACAATGGGGCACAAAGATCCAGCAGGTATCAACTGCCCTCAGGCCCGCCAGCCTTAGTTATATTTTCTCTTAGAACATCCACAGGCAGTTTTTTTACTGAAGAAAACACACAACCCAGTTTTGTTTTTCCTCTTGGAACGCCATGTCATACTTCCATTTCCTAATCTCTATCTATAGTTTTACTAGTTCATATACATGTTTTATTATATTGAAAATACGTAAAGTTCCCTTTTCATCTTTACATCCTTATTTTCTGTTGTTGTTTTCCCTCCCAGCACTGATTTTTTTACCACTAGTTTTCCCTAAACCAACTCAATTGTCCCATGTCTTATTAGCTAAAAAAAATAAAACAATATCATTTTGGCAAATCAATAAGTTCTTAAAAAATGTTTATCATTTTTGGATTAAAATAGTTTGGACTCCACCGAAATATGCAAAAATTAGGTTCAAATTTTTGACCATGGTCCTGGGCAGAAAATGGGCTGTAATAAATTCCTTAAGAATTAGAAAATGAGCTGCAAATTATTAAAAAAATTAGCAAATGGGCTCTATGTTATCTGCCACAGATTTGGAGGCTCACTTGTGGGCCTACTAAGTTCATGCGTACACAAGGTTTCTCAAAAAAATGAAACTTAGTCAACAACCGACTCTACAGCGTCAGACGTTAGATGTCAATCCAATGGCAATCATGCTTCTTCAGTCTCTGATCTTCCTGATCCAGGCTCCCAAACCAGTGCCGACAGAACCGCCTCCTCCTGCCTCCCATGGCTGACCGTGCTGCTGGGCAGGCCTCATGGCCCCACCCTACCCGCATTCCTGGCCTGGCCATCCCTCTACTCACCCACACCTCCTGTTATTCTCCGGCGACGGTAGCCTCACACTTCAGCCGAACCAGTAAACCCTCGTACCCACTCTCACTACAAAAAAAGATACACATCCGTGACATTTTGGGCAGAACGAAAAAATTTTCTGTCATACTTATGACACTTCTATGACGATAATTGTGACAAAACCCGGTATCATCATAGATGTGGTGGGCTCCTACTTCTATGACAAAAAATCATGATAGAAAATGGGCTTTTCGTCCTGGGCGGGCCGGAGATGCAGCTGCATGACATTCTTTGGGCCGTCCATGATGGAAAAAATCGTGGTAGAAGCGAGGGCGAGGAAAATTTCGGGGAGTTCCCGGTTACGGTGGGTGGTCGGGGGCCGAGCGATGTGTGTTTCTCTCGTACACGTACGTGCGTGTGTGTGTGGCGTTGGCTCTAACTGAACCTGAGCAAGGCGTTGGGCTCTAACTGAACCCGAGCGATTGCACTGCAGGCTACGCGTTACTGAACCCGAGCGATCGATCGATAGCTGTTAATTGAATTCGATCGAGCGATTCCTTCGCTACTGCTGCTAACTGAAGCCGACCGATGCTGCCTCTCTGGATGAACAGTGAGCGGTGGGGGTGGATGACAGGACCCCGTGGTGTTGCCTCTAGATGAACAGGACACCGATCGATTGAGCCGGTTGGGGTTGGATGAGCAGGACCTCGTGGAGGGCTGCATGAATAGGATGACCCCGTGGAGGGCTTGATGAACAGTAGACGGTGGAGGGGTGCCCATGGAGGGGTGGTGGAACAGTAGCCGGTGGAGTAGCGCGTGGTGGAGGCTGGATGAACAGGAGCTCGTGGAGGCTGGTGGAGGTCGACGGTAGCCCGTGTGGGCTGGAGGAGGTCGATGGTGGACATGAACAGTATCCCGTGGAGTCTCGTTTTGCGGTACACCACACCCCTCCCGATGAACAGGACCCCCGTTTCGACTGTAGCGCTCCAAACACAAGTCCGTTTCGTACGTTTTGCGGTACGCCACACCCCTCCCGATCAACAGGACCCCTGTTTCGACCGTAGGAGGTCCGTTTCCTCCATTTTGTTGTACACCACACCCCTCCCGATGAACAGGATCCCATTTTGAATGTGGCCGGTCGAACACAAGGTCGTTTCCTCTGTTCTGTGGTACGCCAGGCCTCGTTTCCATCGCCTATTCCGTCCAAGCCCCCGCGATGAACACGGCGACGCATTCCGTTCTGACCCAACCAGTTGGCTCCCCATGAACACGACGACCACGCTATTTCTCCGTTCCGAACCAGCCATGTACACGAGCCCTGTCCGTACGTATGCGCGAGTAGGCGTTCGAGACACCGCCCGTATGTACACATACCTGGCCGTATTTTGTTTCTTGCACACTGGCCGATGTACATATGTGTACATGCTACGTGCGTGCCTCTACTACGACACGTGCGTGCCTCTACATCCACCAGTATGTACGTACACGTTCGCGACCAGAATAACAACGCTACGTACGCTTCGACCAGGTGGGTCACAGGCATGTCCTTGCGTGCGAAGATGTAGCTGGTGGGTCCCAGCAGTCAGGGGGGCGAATCTTTTTTTTCGGATGCACTTCCTTGTGTGCGAAGATGTAGCTGGTGGGTCCCAGGAGTCAGGAGGGAAACGTTTTTTCACGAAATACAGTGGCCCGTCCGGTGTGTCCCAGCTGTCATGTGGAGGAATCATTATTTTCCGTGTAATAAGGAGGCACTTCCTTGCTGCCGCCATGGACCCAGCTGTCAGCCTCTCGACGTACAGTCCACGTCCGATGGAAGTCATTCCTTGACCACGTTGACCACGCCGCGCCGAGAGAACCATGACGAGGCCTAGGAAGGGGACGACGTAGAGCCGGCAAGACGCGGCAGTGGATGCACACACGGAGAGGAGTACGAGGGTTCACTGGTTCGGCTGCAGTGTGAGGCTGCCGTCGCTGCAGAATAACAGGGGGTGTGGGTGAGTGGAGGGATGGTCTGGCCAGCCGTGGGAGTAGTAGGGGCGGTGAGGCCTCCGCGGCAGCACAGCTGGCCACGGGAGGCAGGAGCAGGTGGCACGACCGGCGCTGCTTTGGGCGGCTAGAGCAAAAAGACCAAAGGTTGAAGAAGCACGACGGCCGTTGGATGGACATCGTACGGTCATTGTAGCTAGAATCGTTTATATTGACTAAGTTGACAAAGCCCTTGGTACGTCAACTTAGTAGGCCCACAGGTCAGCTTCCGAAATGGTGCACACCAGATGTCAGGGGGAGGAATCATTTTTGGGCAGGTGAAGCTAGAATATCCGAGATTGAAGAAGAAGCATGGCATCCGTTGGATGGGTATCCAATGGCCACTGCTGCTAGAACCGTGTGTTGACTATAAGTTGACAAAGCCTTGCATACGCGTCAACTCTCTTTTTTTAGGGGGCGCGTCAACTTAGTAAGGCGCTCTTCGGTTGGTGCGACAAGTAGCACGCCGGCACCAACACCTTGCAACAAGAAAGCCCCATCATAGTACATAATCCAGTGACTACTTGCCTCTTTGACGGGGAGAGTGGTCTGTTGAACTTCTTCGTCGGGTATGGATGTCCATTTTGCTATGAACTCTGCCAAGGCTCTGATCTTGATTGTCAAAGTGCTTTCAAACTTGAGACCAAAGCTTGACAGTTCCAATGCCCACTCCACAATCCTCCCCGTTGCATCTGGGTTGTGCAAGATTCGTTGCAACGGGAGGCGAGTGACGACGTTCATCTCATGTGCTTGGAATTAGTGATGCAGCTTTCTCGAGGCCATAAGGAGGCTGAAAAGCAACTTCTGCATACCAGAATACCTTGCTCTAGCCCCCTGCAAGAGGGAGCTAACAAAATAGATTGGGTGCTACATCACCATCTTCTTCTATCCTACTTCGCTCACTTGCGCAGACTCTGTCTTGCTGGGACCGGGCTCTGCCTGGGGTTCTGCGTTGCCGGCATCGGGACCTGCTGGCCCCAGCTCCTCATCTGACGGCCTCACCGCTACTGTTGCCTCTTCCTCAACTTCTGTCTGCGCCACTAGTGCAACACTAACCACTTGACTCGTTGTTGCTAACTATAGCAGCAACGGCTCTTGTGGTTTGGGCGTGACTCGTATCGGCGTAGAGGAGAGGTAGCTCTTCAAATCTTGTAGCATTGCCTCTGCCTCCAGAGTCAATTTCATTGGACCCGCCTTTTTCAAAATCTTGAAAAAGGGGAGGGCGCGCTCAGAAGATTTATAGATGAACCTACTCTGGGCGGCGACGTAGCCGGCGAGCCTACGGACATCCTTGACTCGTTTTGGCGCCTCAATCTGCTCAATCGCTTTGATCTTGTCGGGATTCGCTTTGATTCCGCGTTGAGACACAAAGAACCCAAGAGGTTCGCCGGATGGACACCGAACACACACTTCTCTGGGTTGAGCTTGAGGTTGATCTTGTCCTTCGTTTTGACCACTATATTGTCCCTATAAGCTTCCATGTTTCTATGCAGCTGGGGACCAAAACCAATCTGGACTACTTGGGCGAACGTTGAACCCTCGCTCTTCAACCCGAAAGGCTTTCCTACGAAGCCGTACGTACCACATGGGGTGATGAACACGGTCTTTTCTTCATCTTCCTTCTTCATGAGGATCTGATGATATCCTGAGTAGGCGTCAAGGAACGACAGCAGGTCGCACCCAGCAGTGGAGTCCACTATCTGGTCAATGCGTGGCAACGGGAAAGGATCCTTTGGATAGGCTTTATTGATATCAGTATAGTCAATACACAACCTCCATTTCCCATTCGCCTTATGCACTAGCACTGGATTAGCCAACCACATTGGGTGTAGTACTCCATTAACCATACCTGCTGTTTCCAAGTTCCTGATCTCCTTGATGATAAACTCTTGTAGCACCAAAGCTTGCTTTCTGACATTCTACTTGACGGGCCGCGCATAGGGACAGACAGCAAGTTGGTGCTCAATCACTTCCCTCGAAACGCAGGGGATGTCAGATGCTTGTCATGCAAACACATCGACACTCGCGCATAGGAAGGAGACGGGCGCCCTTTCATATTTGCTATCAAGGGTGGAGCTTATGGTAAAATCTCCGTCCGTGCCATCCTCCCAGACGGATACCTTCTTGGTTTCTAGTGGGGCCGCCTTGGACTTCTTGCTCTTGCCAGTAAGCTCTCCGGGCACGTCCTCAGTGGAAACACAGCACTCCTAAGAGGTGCGTTTGCCGGAGAGGGCGCAGGTGCCCTTGCCAGAGCCAGAGTCTTGTCGGCGGCTAAAGCCTTGCCGATCTTCTTCTCGGTGACAGGAGCAAATATCTTGGCAGCGTACGCTGCAAGTGCTTATTGGTAGAGTGGGTCGGCACAAATGAGCGCATCCCTCTTGTCGCAGCTGACGGTGATGATTCTCATTGGGCCGGGCATCTTCACACTACACAAAAAAGAAACATTCGTGACATTTTGGGCCGAATGAAATTTTTTTCTGTCATACTTATGACACTTCTATGACGATTATTGTGACAAAACCCGGTATCATCATAGATGTGGTGGGCTCCTATTTCTATGACAAAAATCCATGACAGAAAATGGGCTTTTCTTCTTGGGCGGGCTAGAGACACAGCTGCATGACATTCTTTGGGTCGTGCATGACAGAAAAAACTATGGTAGAAGTGATGGCGAGGAAAATATTGGGGAGTTCTAGGTTACAGTGGGTGGTCGGAGGCCGAGTGATGAGCTTTTCTCTCGTACACATAAGTGCGTGGTTGTGAGGCGTTGGGCTCTAACTGAACCCCAGCGATTGCACTACAGGCTACGCGTTACTCAACCTTAGCGATCGAGCGATTCCTTCGGTACTGTTGCTAACTAAAGCCGATCGTTGCTGCCTCTAGATGAACAGTGAGCGTTGTTGTTGGGGGGGGGGTTGGATGAACAGTTCCCGGTGGGGGGTTGGATGAATAGGACCCCGTGGTGTTTCCGCTGGATGAACAGGACGCCGATCGATCGAGCCGGTTGGGCGTGGATGAACTGGACCCTGTGAAGGGAAGGTTGAACAGTTGCCGGTGGAGGGTTGGTTGAACAGTAGCCGGTGGAGGGCTGGATGAACAGTAGCATGTGGAGGGGTGGATGAACATGACCCCGTGGAGAGGGCTGGTTGAACAATAGCCGGTGGAGGGCGTGGGGTGTAGGCTGGATGAACAGGAACCCGTGGATGAACAGTCACAGGTGGAGACTTGATACGTCTCCAACGTATCTATAATTTTTGATTGTTCCATGCTATTATATTATCTGTTTTGGATGTCTAATTGTCTTTAATATGCTCTTTTATATTATTGTTGGGACTAACCTATAAACCGGAGGCCCAGTGCCAGTTTCTGTTTTTTTGCCTATTATAGTGTTTTACAGAAAAGGAATATCAAATGGAGTCCAAACGGAACAAAACCTTCACGAGGATCTTTCTTGGACCAAAAGCGGCCACGAGGCAGGAGGGCGCGCCCAGGGGGGTAGGTGCACCCCCCACCCTCGTGGGCCCCTCATATCTCCACCAACGTACTTCTTTCACCTATATATAGTCTTATACCCTGGAAACATCAGGGGGAGCCACGAATCCACTTTTCCACCACCGCAACCTTTTGTACCCGTGATATCCCATCTTGGGCCTTTTCCGGCGATCTGTCGGAGAGGGAATCGATCATGGAGGGCTTCTACATCAACACCATTGCCTCTCCGATGAACCGTGAGTAGTTTATCATAGACCTTCGGGTCTATAGTTATTAGCTAGATGTCTTCTTCTCTCTCTTTGATTGTCAATACAAAGTTCTCCTTGATGTTCTTGGAGATCTATTCGATGTAATACTCTTTTGCAGTGTGTTTGCCGAGATCCGATGAATTGTGGATTTATGAACTTGATTATCTATGCATATTATTTGGTTCTTCTTTGAATTCTTATATGCATGATCTGATATCTTAGCAAGTCTCTTCGAATTATTGGTTTAGTTTGGCCTACTAGATTGATCTTTCTTGCAATGGGAGAAGTGCTTAGCTTTGGGTTCAATCTTGCGATGTCCTTTCCCAGTGACAGTAGGGGCAGCAAGGCACATATTGTATTGTTGCCATCAAGGATAAAAAGATGGGGTTTATATCATATTGCTTGAGTTTATCCCTCTACATCATATCATCTTGCTTAATGCGTTACTCCGTTCTTATGAACTTAATACTCTAGATGCATGCTGGATAGCGGTCGATGTGTGGAGTAATAGTAGTAGATGCAAAATCATTTCGGTCTACTTGACATGGACATGATGCCTATGTTCATGATCATTGCTATAGATGTCATCATAATTATGCACTTTTTTATCAATTGCTCGGCAGTAATTTGTTCACCCACCATAATGCATGCTATCTTGAGAGAAGCCACTAGTGAAACCTATGGCCCCCGGGTCTCTTTTCCATTATATTGAATCTATTAGTTTACTCTCAACTTGCCAATTTCTATCGCTGTTCCTTTTTATTGCAATCTTTACTTTCCAATCTATACAACCAAAATACTAAAAATATTTACTTTACTATCTCTACTAGATCTCACTTTTGCGAGGGACCGTGAAGGTATTGACAACCCCTTTATCGCATTGGTTGCAAGGTTCTTGATTGTTTGTGCAGGTACTAGGTGACTTGTGTGTCGTATCCTACTGGATTGATAACATGGTTCTCAAAACTGAGGGAAATACTTACGCTACTTTGCTGCATCACCCATTCTTCTTCAATGGAAAAGCAACGCACGCTCAAGAGGTAGCAAGAAGGATTTCTGGCGCCGTTGCCAGGGAGATCTACATATAGTCAAGACATACAAAGTACCCATCATACACTCTTCTCCCTCGCATTACATTATTTTCCATTTGCCTCTCATTTTCCTCTCCCCCACTTCTAAAACTATTTTCTAAAACCTTTGCCTTTTCTTCGCCCCTCTTCTGTTCGCCTCTTTTCGCTTGTTTCTTGTGTTCTTGGGTGTTAGTGTGCCTGTTTGCTTCGATGGCTCTGCCAAAAAGCATTGATCCTCACCATAGGAGGTTGGAAGAAAATGAAAACAATGTTAGAAGCTTTATGTCTTTACAATTTGAGCATAATAATTTCTTCAAAAATGAGCTTAAAGAACCAAAAAGTTTCATGGAATACATGAATAAAGAGGTTGATGATATGTCTAAGGAATTTTATGGTTTGAAATATCAGTTTGCTCATCTTGAAAATTTAGTGGGCCAAATTTCGGATAAGCAAGCCACCTTAGTTAATAAGATGGCCGCTAAACCGGAAGATCTAGATGATAATAATAATGAAGAACTAAAAGTGATTGATGTGACTCCTATTAAATACTTGTTTTCCAATATGAATGTTGATAGATATGGGACTGGAGATGAGTCAACTTTAGTTAAAATGCATCCCAATGATTTGGAGTTCTTAAATCTATATGCAAAAACTGATAAAAGTGGGATTGAAGAGGTCAAAACTTTACCTAGCAATGAACCCACTATTTTGGATTACAAGGGATTTAATTATGATAATTGCTCTTTGATAGATTGTATTTCCTTCTTGCAATCCGTGTTAAATTCTCCTCATGCTTATAGTCAAAATAAAGCTTTTACGAAACATATTGTTGATGCTTTGATGCAATCTTATGAAGAAATGCTTGAACTAGAAGTCTCTATCCCTCGAACACTTTATGATGAGTGGGAACCTACTATTAAAATTGAGATTAAAGATTATGAATGCTATGCTTTGTGTGATTTGGGTGCTAGTGTTTCCACGATTCCAAAAACTTTATGTGATGTGCTAGGTTTCCGTGAATTTGATGATTGGTCTTTAAATTTGCATCTTGCGGATTCCACCATTGAGAAACCTATGTGAAGGATTAATGATGTTCTTATTGTTGCAAACAGGAATTATGTGCCCATATATTTCATTGTTCTTGATATAGATTGCAATCCTGCATGTCCTATTATTCTTGGTAGACCTTTCCTTAGAATGATTGGTGCAATTATTCACATGGAAGAAGGAAATATTAGATTCCAATTTCCGTTAAGGAAAGGCATGGAACACTTTCCTAGGAAGAAAATTAAATTACCTTATGAATCTATTCTGAGAGCCACTTATGATTGCATGCAAAAGATGGCAATACCTAGATCTATTCTTGTTTTTATGCCTAGCTAGGGGCGTTGAATGATAGCGCTTGTTGGGAGGCAACCCAATTTTATTTTTGTTCTTTGCTTTTTGCTCCTGTTTAGTATTAAATAATTCGTATAGCTTCTGGTTCGATGTGGTTTTATGTTTTAATTAATGTTTGTGCCAAGTAGAACCTTTGGGAAGACTTGGGTGAAGTCTTTGCGATCTTGCTGTAAAAAACAGAAACTTTTGCACTCATGAGAACAGCTGTACTTTTTTACTGGAGAGTGCTTTTAGGTTGATTCTTTTTTAATATGATTAATAGATAAATGCCTCACGTCCACAAATTTATTTCAGAAATTTTAGTGTTACAGATGTATTCGAAAGTTACAGATTGCTACAGACTATTCTATTTTTGACAGATTCTGTTTTTCGTGTGTTGTTTTTTTATTTTGATGAATCTATGAGTAGTATCGGGGGGTATGAACCATAGAGAAGTTGGAATATAGTAGTTTTAACACCAATATAAACAAAGAATGAGTTCATTACGGTACCTTAAAGTGGTGGTTTATTTTCTTATACTAACAGAGCTCATGAGATTTTCTGTTGAAGTTTTGTGTTGTGAAGTTTTGAAGTTTTTGGGTAAAGATTTGATGGATTTTGGAATAAAGAGTGGACAGAGCCTAAGATTGGGGATGACCAAGGCACCCCAATATAATTCAAGGACAAACAAAATCCTAAGCTTGGGGATGCACCGGAAGGCATCCCCTCTTTCGTCTTCATCTATCGGTAACTTTACTTGAGGCTTGATTCGTTGCTTTTGTTCACCACATGAGATGTGTTTTGCTTGGAGCATCTTGTATGATTTGATTCGTTTCTTTTTAATTTACCAAATTATCCTTTCTGTACACACCTTTTAGGAGAGACATGCATGAATCGGAATTTATTAGAATACTCTATGTGCTTCACTTATATCTTTCGAGCTAGATAATTTTGCTCTAGTGCTTCAGTTATAACTTTTTAGAGCACGGTGGTGGTTTTATTTTATAGAAATGATTGATATCTCATTCTTCACTTATATTATTTTGAGAGTCTTTTATAAAAGCATGGTAATTTGCTTTGGTTACAAAATTAGTCCTAATATGATGGGCATTCAAGATGGGTATAATAAAAACTTTCATATAAAGTGCATTGAATACTATGAGAAGTTTGATGCTTGATGATTGTTTTGAGATATGAGGATGGTGATATTAGAGACATGCTAGTTGAGTAGTTGTGAATTTGAGGGATACTTGTGTTAAAGTTTGTGAATCCCGTAGCATGCACGTATGGTGAACCGTTATGCGATGAAGTTGGCGCATGATTTATTTATTGATTGCCTTCCTTATGTGTGCAGGTCGGGATCACATGATTAACTCCTACCAACCCTTACCCTAGCAGCATGCGTATAGTACTTTGTTTTGATTACTTGTAGATTTTTGCAATAAGTATGTGAGTTCTTTATGACTAATGTTGAGTCCATGGATTATACGCACTCTCACCCTTCCATCACTGCTAGCCTCTCTAGTATCACACAACTCTCGCCGGTACCATAAACCCACCGTTTACCTTCCTCAAAACAGCCACGATACCTACCTATGCTGGCATTTCCATAGCCATTCCGAGATATATTGCCATGCAACTTTCCATCGTTCCTTTTATTATGACTCGCTCCATCATTGTCATATTGCTAGCATGATCATGTAGTTGACATCATATTTGTGGCAAAGCCACCATTCATAATTTTTCATACATGTCACTCTTGAATCATTGCCTATCCCGGAACACCGCCGGAGGCATTGACATAGAGTCATATTTTGTTCTAAGTATCGAGTTGTAATTCTTGAGTTGTAAGTAAATAAAGTGTGATGATCTTCATTATTAGAGCATTGTCCCATGTGAGGAAAGGATGATGGAGACTATGATCCCCCCACAAGTCGGAATGTGAGAAAGCCCAAAAAATGAGAGAAAAAGAGAGAAGGGACAATGCTACTATCCTTTTACCACACTTGTGCTTCAAAGTAGCACCATGATCTTCATGATAGAGTGTCTCCTATGTTGTCACTTTCATATACTAGTGGGAATTTTTAATTATAGAACTTGGCTTGTATATTCCAATGATGGGCTTCCTTAAAGTGCCCTAGGTCTTCGGGAGGAAGCAAGTTTGATGCACACCCACTTAGTTTATTTTGTTGAGCTTTCATACACTTATAGGGCTAGTGCATCCATTGCATGAAAATCCGTATCACTCACATTGATATCTATTGATGGGCATCTCCATAGCCCATGGATACGCCTAGTTGATGTGATACTATCTTCTCCTTTTTGTCTTCTCCACAACCACCATTCTATTCCACCTGTAATGCTATGTCCATGGCTCACGCTCATGTATTGCGTGAAGATTGAAAAAGTTTGAAAATACTAAAGTACGAAACAAGTGCTTGGCTGAAACCGGGGTTGTGCATGATTAAATACTTTGTGTGATGAAGATAAAGCATAGCCAAACTATATGATTTTGTAGGGATAGCTTTCTTTGGCCATTTTATTTTGAGAAGACATGATTGCTTTGTTAGTATGCTTGAAGTATTATTATTTTTATGTCAACTTGCAAAAAATCCCGTGCGTTGCAACGGGAGAAAGAAATCCTTTTACACGTCTCTACTGAACCATCTGCATTACCACTTCTTACCTTCGCCATCATTGTTGATGGTGGTCTTGTTGTGCGAATATTCATAACGAACATGATCAATCTCAAGACGATGAGGTTCATCGTCATACTCAAGAATGCTGTTTTGAGAGCCCTTTCGTGTGTCGACTAATCGAAAAATAGAGAATCTTTCTAATTCACGTAAAATATTAGGTAGATCTTTTTAATTTTGTAGTTGATCAAGACTTCCATCTTCCTTCACACTTGACACCACCTACCATGAATTCATCACCTTCCTTCCTGCTCATGGATAATTTCCTTCCTTGCTCTTTTATTACATGGCCTCGCGCCTCTTTAAATCCAAATCCATCACCTTCCTGCTCATGGATTAATTTCCTTCCTTGCACTTTTATTATGTGACCTCACGCCTCTTTAAATCCAAATCCATCACCTTCCTGCTCATGGATTAATTTCCTTCCTTGCACTTTTATTATGTGGCCTCGCGCCTCTTTAAATCCAAATCCATCACATTCCTGCTCATGGATTAATTTCCTTCCTTGCACTTTTAGTATGTGGTCTCGCCTCTTTAAATCTCATTGAATTAGCCAATGGCAGGGCACCCCCCCCAACACTCCACCTCATGCATTAATTCCTTCCTGAAAGGTAATTATGTGTTCCCATAGGAATATAACTGAGCTGCGCCTCGTACTGCTCCTGAGCCAGCTTGTTACCTACGCCACTCGCGGACATATTTAAACAAATGTGATTCAATATACGTGGGCGAGGTGGGATTATTTACCTTTTTATGCTATCTTGCATATGTATAAATATATATATATATATATATATATATATATATATATATATATATATATTCCCTTTTTAAACATGCCCTTGCACATCATGCATGCAGTCATAATGGGCCGATGAATGATGCTCCTTTAATCACCATACAATTCCGGGGAATTATTTTCTTCCGTTCATCGTATACAACCTTCCACAACTCTGGGAATTTATTCTCCTTCATGGCAGCCTCACAATCCAATCCTTCTTGCTCGTATATTACATACCCTACAACGCATAGCATTTGTTCCCTCTGCCTATTGATCTTTCAGGTGGCTTGCACATTTAAAGTCATAACCGTATTTAAATTGGCATGTCTATATGTGAAATAGCGAGGTGGTACTATGTTTGAATAAAACATCTTTCATAAACACATACCGGGAGCTAGCCCAGTTGTCGGCATTTCCTATTCGGTGCTCTAGGGGCCCGTTAACGTGCATTCTACAAACGGGCGCCTGAAGCGCTCCCACGCTGGGCCGGCCCATCTACGCTGTTTCAAACAGAAAAAAATGCACCCCAACCAGGTACCGAACCAACATTCTCCACATCGGGCAAATCTGCGGTAACCACTATGCCTACTTCACTGATCTGACACATTACATACTTTCCACATTTTTGTTTATGACTTCTTTCCTTTTGCTTTTTTCCCTTTTTGTTTCTGTTTTTTCTTTTCTGATTTTTTCCTTCGTCTTCCTGGTTTGATGTTTTTGTTTCAATATCATGAACTTTTTTCTTGAAAATCGAAGAACTTATTTTCAACTTCAATGAAATTTTTCCTAATTTGATGAACTTTTTTCAAACTCAATGAACTTTTTCAAATTCGATGAGCTTTTTTCAAATTATATGAACTATTTTTCAAATTCGATGAACGTTTTTTAAAACCCATTAACTTTCTTTAATTTGTATTAACTTTTTTTTCCAAATTGATGAACTGTTTCCATTTTCGATGAACTGGTTTTGAAAATCGTGAAATTTTTTCTAGTTCGATGAACTTTTTTCAAACTTGATGATTTTGTTTTCAATTTGGATGAGCTTTTCCCAAATTTGATGAACTTTTTAAATTGATGCACTTGTTTCCAATTCGATGAACTTTTTCGAATTCCATGAGCTTCTTTTCATATTCGATGAACTATTTTTCAAAGTTGATGAACTTTATTTCAAACTCACAATCTTTTACCTATGTTGTCCTTTTTTGAAATTCATAAACTCTTTTCGAGTTTGCAAATTTTGTCAAAATATATTGAACGTTTTTGTAAGTAATGGACTTGTTTTGAATTCATGAACTTTTTTTGATTACATGAACATTTTTTAATTTTGGTGAACTTTCGTTTGCATGTTCGTGAACGTCATTTTTGAAATAAGTGAATATGTTTTCAAATAATTGAAAAATCTAAACGGTACAGTGTACCAGGCAATAAATAATGTGTCTACCTTTCTGTTCTTAAAGGTTTCGCACTACAAATATTCATTTGCAGTTCAGTTGATCGATTGTTTAGCCCGCTGTACGAAAGGGGCCATGGCACAAGTTCGAATCCTGGTGCATATGCAATTTTTTGGGGGGTTTTTTGGCACTGCATGCTCGTGGGCCGGCCCATCGAGACACTGCTGCGAGCGCCAGTTGCAGCAACCGGTGCCTGCAGTGCTGTATAGGAGGTCCCGTTATATCCTTTGGCAGTTGACCTCACGTTAGTTTTTTGGGCCGCCGTTTCAGCTAGGTCGTCTGCATCGGTCGATTGGGCCGCCATTGGCTGTCAATCATGCGTGGCGAAACTTGCTAGCGATCATCGTTGCCTCCCGGGAGCCTGCAGGAATATAGAGATAGATTAGTACCACCTTGCATATAGAAAATAAATATGGGCGAAGTGAACCGGCGACGGACGAAAAACGGACGAAATTACGGTGGTAAGAAGCGATAGACGCTTTATTATTAGGTAAAGATATTAAACTTTTGTCTTGAATCTTTCGGATCAGAACATTCATGCCACACTAAAGGAAATTACATTGAGAAATATGCTAGGTAGCATTCCACATCAAAAATTCTGTTTTTATCATTTACCTACTCGAGGACGAGCAGGAATTAAGCTTGGGGATGCTTGATACGTCTCCAACTTATCTATAATTTTGATTGTTCCATGCTATTATATAATCTGTTTTGGATCTTTAATGGCTTTAATATGCTCTTTTATATTATTTTTGGGACTAACCTATTAACCGGAGGCTCAGTGCCAGTTTCTATTTTTTTTGCCTATTTTAGTGTTTTACAGAAAAGGAATATCAAATGGAACGAAACCTTCACGAGGATGTTTCTTGGACCAAAAGCAATCCAGAAGACTTGGAATTGAAGTCTGGGACTCTGCGAGGCAGCCACGAGGCAGGAGGGCGCGCCCAGGGGGGTAGGCGCGCCCAGGGGGGTAGGCGCGCCCCCCACCCTCGTGGGTCCCTCATAGCTCCACCCACATACTTCTTTCACCTATATTTAGTCTCATACCCTAGAAACATCAAGGGGAGCCACGAATCCACTTTTCCACTGCCGCAACCTTCTGTACCCATGAGATCCCATCTTGGGGCCTTTTCCAGCGATCTGCCAGAGAGGGAGTCGATCACGGAGGGCTTCTACATCAACACCATTGTATCTCCGATGAACCGTGAGTAGTTTACCACAAACCTTCGGGTCCGTAGTTATTAGCTAGATGGCTTCTTCTCTCTCTTTGATTCTCAATACAAAGTTATCCTCTATGTTCTTGGCGATCTATTCGATGTAATACTCTTCTATCGTGTGTTTGCCGAGATTGGATGAATTTTGGACTTATGAACTCGATTATCTATGAATATTATTTGGTTCTTCTCTGAATTCTTATATGCATGATCTGATATCTTAGCAAGTCTCTTCAAATTATCGGTTTAGTTTGGCCTACTAGATTGATCTTTCTTGCAATGGGAGAAGTGCGTAGCTTTGAGTTCAATCTTGCGGTGTCCTTTCCCAGTGACAGTAGGGGCGGCAAGGCACGTATTGTATTGTTTCCATCAAGGATAAAAAGATGGGGTTTGTATCATACTGCTTATCCCTCTACATCATGGCATCTTGCTTAATGCGTTACTCCGTTCTTATGAACTTAATACTCTAGATGCATGCTAGATAGTGGTCAATGTGCGGAATAATAGTAGTGGATGAAAAATCGTTTCAGTTTACTTGACACGGACATGATTCCTATGTTCATGATCATTGCCTTAGATGTCATCATAATTATGCGCTTTTCTATTAATTTCTCGGCAGTAATTTGTTCACCCACCATAATACATGCTATCCTGAGAGAATCCACTAGTGAAACCTGTGGCCCCCGTGTCTCTTTTCCATTATATTGCATCTATTAGTTTCTTGTCAACTTGCCAATTTCTGTCGCCGTTCCTTTTTTATTGCAATCTTTAGTTTCCAATCTATACAACAAAAATACCAAAAATATTTACTTTACTATCTCTATTAGATCTGAATTTTGCGAGTGACCGTGAAGGGATTGACAACCCCTTTATGGTGTTGGTTGCAAGGTTCTTGATTGTTTGTGCATGTACTAGGTGACTCGTGTGTCGTCTCCTACTGGATTGATAGCTTGGTTCTCAAAATGGAGGTAAATACTTACGCTGCTTTGCTGCAACACCCTTTCCTCTTCAAGGGAAAACCAACGCATGCTCAAGAGGTAGCAAGAAGGATTTCTGGTGCTGTTGCTGGGGAGATCTACACCAAGTCAAGACATACCAAGTACCCATCATAAACTCTTCTCCCTCGCATTACTTTATTTGCTATTCGCCTCTCGTTTTCCTCGCCCCCTCTAAATTGATTTTCGAAAACCTTTGCCTTTTCTTCGCCCCTCTTCCGTTCGCCTCTTTTCACTTGTTTCTTGTGTTCTTGGGTGTTAGTGTGCCTGTTTGGTTTGATGGCTCTGCCAAAAAGCGTTGATCCTCACCTTAGGAGGTTGGAAGAAATTGAAAACAACGTTAGAAGATTTATGTCTTTACAATTTGAGCATAATAATTTCTTTAGAAACAAGCTTAAAGAAAAAAAAGGTTTTATGGAATACATGAATATAGAGATTGATGATATGTCTAAGGAATTCTATGGTTTGAAATCTCAGTTTGCTCATCTTGAAAATTTAGTGGGCCAAATTTCGGATAAGCAAGCCACCTTAGTTAATAAGATGGACGCTAAACCAGAAGATCTAGATGATAATGATGATGAAGATCTCAAAGTGATTGATGTGACTCCTATTAAATATTTGTTTTCTTATATGAATCTTGATAGAGATGGGACTGGAGAAGAGTCAACTTTAGTTAAAAGGTGTCCCAATGATTTGTAGTTTTTAGATCTATATGCAAAAATTGATAAAAGTGGGATCGAAGAGGTCAAAACTTTACATAGCAATGAACCCACTATTTTGGATTACAAGGGATTTAATTATTATAATTGCTCTTTGATAGATTGTATTTCCTTGTTGGAATCCGTGTTAAATTCTTCTCATGCTTACAGTGAAAATAAAGCTTTTGCAAAACATATTGTTGATGCGTTGATGCAATCTTATGAAGAAAAGCTTGAACTAGAAGTCTCTATCCGTAGAAAACTTTATTATGAGTGGGAACCTACTATCAAATTAAGATTAAAGATTATGAATGCTATGCTTTGTGTGATTTGGGTGCTAGTGTTTCTATGATTCCAAAAACTTTATGTGATGTGCTAGGTTTCCGTGAATTTGATGATTGTTCTTTAAATTTGCATCTTGTGGATTCCACCATTAAGAAACCTATGGGAAGGATTAATGATGTTCTTATTGTTGCAAATAGGAATTATGTGCCCGCAGATTTCATTGTTCTTGATATAGATTGCAATCCTACATGTCCTATTACTCTTGGTAGACCTTTCTTTAGAACGATTGGTGCAATTATTAACATGAAAGAAGGAAATATTAGATTCCAATTTCTGTTAAGGGAAGGAATGGAACACTTTCCTAGGAATAAAATTAAATTAAATTATGAATCTATTATGAGAGCCACTTATGGGTTGCATGCCAAAGAAGGCAAGACCTAGATCTATTCTTGTTTTTATGCCTAGCTAGGGGCGTTAAACGATAGCGCTTGTTGGGAGGCAACCCAATTTTATTTTTGTTCTTTAATTTTTGCTCCTGTTTATTAATAAATAATTCATCTAGCTTCTGGTTAGATGTGGTTTTATGTTTTAATTAGTGTTTCTGCCAAGTAGAACCTTTGGGAAGACTTGGGTGAAGTCTTTGCGATCTTGCTATAAAAAACAGAAACTTTTGCACTCACGAGAATAGCTGTAATTTTATACTGGAGAGTGCTTTTAGGTTGATTATTTTTTAAGATGATTAATAGACAAATTCCTCACATCCTAAAATTTATTTCATAATTTTTAGAGTTACATAAGTATCCGAAAGTTACAGATTGCTACAGACTGTTCTGTTATTGATAGATTCTGTTTTTCGTGTGTTGTTTTCTTACTTTGATGAATCTATGAGTAGTATCGGGGGGTATGAACCATAGAGAAGTTGGAATACAGTTGATTTAACACCAATATAAACAAAGAATGAGTTCATTAAAGTACCTTAAAGTGGTGGTTTATTTCCTTATACTAACAGAGCTCATGAGATTTTCTGTTGAAGTTTTGTGTTGTGAAGTTTCCATGTTTTTGGGTAAAGATTTAATGGATTTTTGAATAAGGAGTGGAAAGAGCCTAAGAGTGGGGATGCCGATGCCACCTGTCGGGGAAGCTGATCCACGAACACCTATGGGACCGGCGGCCCGAGCCCCTTTCGGTTCAGCGGGGGGCGGAGATAGCACGAAGAGCAGATCGAGGCGAAACACACGAGCAGTTTACCCAGCTTCGGAGCTCTCCGAAGAGATAACACTCCTACTGCTGCATGTCTGAGTATATTGAGTTCTTGCTCGGGCGCGCTGAGTGCTACAGTACACACTAGCTGCTAACGAGACCGAGCGTGAGTGTTTTTCTGCCTTCCAACCCCCCTCCACATTGCGCATGGGCCTCCTTTTATATGCTAAAGGGGTCTCCGACAGGTGGCAACGTAGACAAGGGTAAAAATGGAAAAGGAATCGCGGTTGGTACAACTACCTGTACAGTGTATCATACCTAACCCTGACGGCAGGGGACAAAGGCATTAAATGCCCGTCTGCGTCGCCCAAATAGTGCAAAAAGGGACCGTCAGGGACGCCACCGCTCACCACAATGGCAGTCTTGTTAGCGTCGCTTGCCACTGCGCACCGCTGGCTGCACAGCCTCTTGCCACGCGCGCCTGGAAAGGCCCCAGGGCGACACGTTGGTGGATGTGCTGGAGCGTGGGTACAGAGTGGTAGCTTGCCGCGGCAAGCGCCTTGCCGCGGTCGTTGTCTTGTCGCGTCCGGAAGCTTGTCGCTCGCCGGGCCTTGCCAGGACGCGTGGCGCGTCGTGGCAAGTTCCTTGAGATGCCTTGGTTGGCCTTCCCGGCAAGCTCCTCTTGCCGGGGCCATGTCTCCTTGGCTTGAATACTTTGTTCTTGAATGGCTCCAAAGGAACCACGGAGGACCTTGGCGGTCACCTGGCAAGCCTTGCCGCGGGGTGCTGCGACTGCCCGTGCACAAGCTCGGGATACTAGGGTACCCCTACTCTAGTACACCGACAGGAGCCCCCGGGGCTGGGCCACACATGGCGCCGAGCGCTGTTGGGCCAGGCCCAAAACAGGGCACGGGCACCCGCGGCCTGGGTTACGCCGTATCTTACTCCGTATCCACCGCGCCTTCCCCGAACGGCACGCATTGAATGCGGCGTCGTGGGAGAGATCGTGGGTGGTTTCTTTATTCGGAAAGACGGAACGCCCGCCCCCTCCCTCTTTATAAGCAGGGGAAACAGGGGCAGTTCGCCCATCTTGCCGGTTGCTACTCCAATCTCAGAAATCTCCGCCGCTCCCCCCTTCTTCCCAAAGCTAAAAGAGAGCAGCGCTCCGCCCCCCATCACCACCAGCATCACCTACGCCGTCGATCTGCCCCACCACCTCCGCCATGGCTCCGAAAGCCGACAAGGGGAAGGTCGTGAAGTCGGCCGAGGCGCAGCGGCTCGCAGCGCTGCGAAAGGAGCGGGCAATCTTCCCCGCCCAGCTCGCCGCGAAGGAGCTGAGGGAGTACTACTACCTCTTCTGGTCGACAGAGACACGAGTGCATCCGCGTACGAAGGTACTCCCAGCTGCCGCTTCGGAACTGGCTCCTAATGGATACCCTTTCTTCGCGCTGTTCTTCTACTGCGGGCTCTGCCCGCCTTTCTCTGAATTTTTCTGCGATATCATGAACACCTACAGGTTCCGCCTCCTTGACTTCACCCCCAATGCTGTTCTGACCATGGCAGTTTTCGCACATCTCTGCGAAAACTTTGTCGGAGTCTATCCAAACGTAGCTCTTTTCCGCCACTTCTTTATGCCCCGAGTTGAGAGAGGGGAGCCTTTATCCGGCGGAATCGCCTGGATCTCGAGAGCTGGCAAGAAGGAAGCTTATCTGGAGGGAGAGCTCCGCAGCAAGTGGGAGGAATGGAGAGCAAAATGGTGCTGGATTGTCGAGGAGAACCCGCAGCCATTTACCGCCCAGCGCCAAGCCCCAGTAGCGCGCGGCAACGATTGGAGCAACGTGGCCCCGGAAGACGATAGGCTGAAGATGGTCGTCACCCGGATCCTACGCCTCAGGCTTGCCGGGCTCACCGTAGGCGCCGTTGGCGCAGATTTTCTTCGCCGCCGCATCACCCCCCTACAGGAGAGGAGGAGACCCGCCTGGGAGTTCCAGAACGCGTCGGATATCATGAGGCTACGCCCGGGCCTCAACTTCAACTTCACTGTCCTGGAACTGGACGCGATGATCCTGGAACTGTTCAAGCGCGATCCTCAACATCCTGAAGCGTTCATGTTGCCGAGGGGTGTCGTTCCGCTGTGCAACAACTCCTCGCTCGACCGCATCCGTGCAATGATGCCGCTGTGCGTTTCGCATGGGATTGTCCCAACTTGTCAAGAGCCTGCAGACGACGTCGTGCAGAAGTTTTTTGATGGCTTGGTAGAAGTGCTGGTCCGCTCCGATGAACAGAAGAGCCTTACTCGCGACACCACCGATGCGGAGATGCAGCGCATCGCCACTAGGCTGGAAGAGGCGGCAGCAGCCGCTGCCGCGGGCGAGTTCGGATTCACCGTGGAGGAGGCAGAGGCAGCAGAGGCGGCAAGCCTTGCCGAGCGAGAGGAGCTTGCCGGCGAGGAAGAGCTTGTCGGGCCTGAAGCTGAGTCGAGCGAGCCCGCCGAGGGCGTGAGCGACTCGTTGAAGATCGGCTCCTCCTCCTCCCCACCTTCAGCCAGCTCGCCACAAGCGGAGCCCCTAGCTCCATCAAGAAGGCGTCTCCGCAAGGCCGGGGACGTAGCGGGGCGGCAGACGAGTCAACAGCCGCCGTGCCGCGCGACACGCTCTACCGCGGCAAGCACTATTGCCGCGGGAGCGCCTCACGCCGCTGCGGCAACTGGAGCGGGGTCTTCCCGGTCCACCGCTACTGCTCCTGCCAAGCGGACAAGGGAACCTACTCCTCCGCCTCGTCGTACCGGAGGTGAGCCGGACTTTGATCTCTCTGTGCTCAGCTCCGACGAGGAAGAAGAAGAGTAAGATTCTTTGCTGTACTTGTAGTTCTTCAATTCTTGTTGTTTTGTCTTGTATCTGATTTGCTTTACTCCGAACCCATTCCTTTTCAGGAATCTGGCCCAGAGAGCGGCGAAGAGAGCCAAGGTCCTGGTGATTGTCATCGAGGACGAACCCACCGCGACCGCAGGGGGCGTGTCCGAGACCACCTTGCCGACCCGGCAACCATTCCTCAAAGCAGCCCCCAGCGCAGCCCCCATCGTAAGTATATGGTTTACTTCCTGCTGTCAGGCGCGCATGGGTGCTCTTTCTTTGCTGATATCTGACTGTTGGTTTGTGTAGGAGCAGAGGAGCCTCACCAGGAGTGCCCGGAAGCCGCTCCCGAAATGCCATCTGCTTCGGCTACACCGCCAAGGGAGGATTCCCCGGCAAGGGAGCGTTCTCCGGCAAGAGAGAATTCTCCGGCAAGGAACGGTTCTCCGGCAAGGGATAGCACCAGTGACCCTCCGGTGGTTGAAACCATGACTGCAGATCCTAGTACAGGTAATCCTCTTGCTTGAAAACTTCCCTTGGGTTCTTCTTCTTCTGATTTTCTTTTTGGATATTTGCTGGACTTTTCTCCTTTTTCCGTTCGTCAGATCCATCTGCCATGGAGCCGATGGGAACCGAGGTCGCCGGCGAGGAGAACGCGCGCAGCAATACCGACGACGCTGTTGCCACCGAAGGAGAAGCCGGCGCTGATGATCCCGCCGGCGAAGAGGCCGCCAAAGCTGCCGCCGCAGAAGCTGGCGAGGGATCCGGCGATCGCACTGACGGCCCCGAGGCCGCAGGAGCGTCAGGCGCTACGCCGACCGCTGATCCCTCCGCCGCTGCTGCAGTGCTAGGCTCCGAAGAGCCCCAGCCCGGTGCCTATTTGAAGGCCGGCGACGGCATCTTCATCAAGCTCCCCTGGGCGTCAAGCTCCAGGGCGCCGGTTGAAGGAGAGATCTTGGATGGAGAGGTGCTCACCTCCGCTGGGCTGACGCTGGTCGACGCACCAAGCAGCAGCAGCGACGAGCCTAAGGAGGAGCGGCTGCTGCGGAAGCTGTTGTCGCTCTACCGTGCCCGACAGGCCAAGCTGGTATCCCGAGAAGCGCTTGTCACGAAGGCGGGAGTGGACATCAAGAAGCGCGCGGAGGAGCTCCGGGGCTTCAACCAGGAAGCTCTCCGGTCCCTGGCAGAGGAGCGGGAGCAAGTCGCCGAGGAGCGGAAAGCCTTCCTCCTCGAGAAGGCTGAAGTTGAAGAGCAACAGCGGCTCGTTGCAGAGAAGCTATCTGCGTAGGAAGGCGAGTTGGCGCAGCGCAAGGTCAACCTTGACAGCCACGAGGAGGAGCTTGCCGCGCGCGAGCAAAGATTTGGCGGGGCTCTCAAGGAAGCAGAGGACGCTGCCGCAGCTGCCGAGGCCGCCAAGAAGGAGCTGGAGACGAAGATGGCCCAGCTGGAGGCCGATCTCAAGGTGAGCGGCGAGGAGCTTGCTGCGCTCAAGCGTGAGCGCGAGAAGGACGCTGCCGCTCATGGCGAGCTGCAGGGTCGTCTCACCGAGAGGAGCAAGGAGCTTTGCGCTGCCAAGGACTCCAACGCAGATCTTGAATTGAAGCTGGCCACTTTGACCAAGACGCTGGACGGCGCCAGGGAGCAGGAGGTGGCCTTGAACGAGAAGATCAAGGCCGACGAGGCGCTGCTGGCGAATGCTGCTGCCGCCCAGAATGCTTTTAGGGAGAATGTGGAGCACTGGACCGAGGGTCTTGTGGATGTTGCCGCAGCCATCGACGGGGAGCTGGCGCAGCTGGGGATGGAGGATCTCGGGTATTCCTCCGATGAGCACCTCCAACCCAGCGCCAAGCTCAGCTTGTTCTTCAAAGGCGTGGCGACGGCCCTCCAGCGACTCTGGGAGAAGATCCCAAAGCAGCTGGCCGACGAGTCGCGCAAGATCTGCGCGTGAGCTCTTTAAAAGTTGCTGGTGAAGGTGGCCTTCCGCAACCCAGGCCTCAACCTCACCGACGTCCTCAAGACCTTGCCGCCGGATGCTGATCTGGAAGCGCTCAAGGCCCTTGTCGCACCCATTGTGGACAAGGTGAGTGGGATCAAGAGGGTTGTGGGCGATCGCGTAGATTAGGCCGCCCGTTTTCTCTTTTTCTTGTCGCTGCTGGTCATGTTATGAGAACAATCTGTTAGAGCTGCGACAAGCTATCTTGTAATATGACTCTATTTTGGGTAGCGATTGCTATGTTATTTCCTTTACTTGATTCCTTCCTTTGTATGTTTTTGCCCTACGCTTTTAGGGAACTTGTCGGCGCAGGCACCTGGGCCGCGAGCGCTGAGTGCAGGACGTCAGTAGCCTGCTGGCGGTGCCGCTTCTGACAAGAAACCTTGTTGCAACTAGTCGTAGCTCACTTAAGTTGTTGAGCGGACTCGAAACAAAGTAAGGGCGCAACTAGCTACGAGTTGGTTCCTCCGCGCACAGGTTTTCCATACAAAGCACGGTCGTTCGAGGAAGATAACTTAAAAATTAAAACTGATTGCTCAAACTTTGGCAACTTAGCTTTTCTGTCATTTGCTTTCCGGTAAGGCGAAACTTCCTTGAACGACGCCTGGTCCACACCATTATCTTCTCCTTTCCCCCCGGCAAACTTGTGGGTGAGGGATCCTTCCTTTCCTTGAGAAAGAGAAAGAAGAGAAAATAAAGATATGAAGCCTTACGGCTCGTTATTGCTTACCGGGGGTAGGTGTTGCACAAAGTGTCAGATAACGCATGCAAAATAAAAAGCATGAAATTGACAAGATGTGCGGAGCACATGAGCTTTACTTATGCACGGGGTCTGCGCCCGGCTTCGTACAAAGGATTACATGCAACATCGGCAAGACTTGTACAAAAGGTGGTTGCCGGAACAGGTTCCGGCAACCGCGCCCTACGGGTAAAACTTACGAAGATGCTCAATGTTCCAGGAGTTGCTCACCAGTATGCCATCTTCGGTCTCAAGGCGGACAGCGCCAGGCCTAGTGACTCGTTTCACCCGGTAAGGGCCTTCCCACTTCGGTGTCAACTTGTTGGAATTCTTGGCGGACTGAACGCGTTGAAGAACAAGGTCGCCTTCCTCGAGACTTCTGGCATTAACTTTGCGGCTATGGTAATGGCGCAAAGCTTGCTGGTATCGAGCAGCTCGTACAGCGGCCTAAAGACGGTCCTCCTCAAGGAGCAGCGCGTCATCTTGTCGCAACTGCTCTTGCTCAAGCTCATCATAAGCGAGCACTCGAGGTGACCCGTATACGAGTTCCGTGGGGAGAACTGCCTCTGCTCCATAGACAAGAGCGAAAGGTGTCTGGCCAGTGGCTCGATTTGGCGTTGTCCTGATCGACCAAAGAAACACCGGCAGCTCCTCAATCCAGTTCTTTCCGCACTTGCGTAGCCTATCGAAAGTCCTGGTCTTGAGCCCGTGCAACACTTCAGCATTCGCCCTCTCCGCTTGACCGTTACTTCTCGGATGAGCAACAGAAGCGAAGCAGACCTTGGCGCCAAGGTCTTGGACGTACTGCATGAAGGTGCGGCCCGTGAATTGCGTGCTGTTGTCGGTGATGATCCTGTTAGGGATCCCAAAGCGGCAAACAATCGACCTGAAGAACTTGACTGCTGACTGTGCTGTCACCTTCCTCACTGCTTCCACTTCCGGCCACTTTGTGAACTTGTCGATTGCAACGTACAAGTACTCAAAGCCCCCGACAGCTCGGGGAAAGGGGCCGAGGATGTCGAGCCCCCAGACCGAAAATGGCCAGGATAAAGGGATCGTCTGGAGAGCTTGAGCTGGCTGGTGTATCTGCTTGGAATGGAACTGGCACGCTTCACACTTGGTTACTTGTGCAGTTGCATCCTGGAGGGCTGTCAGCCAAAAGAAACCTTGCCGGAACGCTTTGCCGGCAAGTGCTCTTGCGCCAATGTGGTGACCACATATGCCTCCATGTATCTCTGCCAACAGTTTTTGTCCGTCTTCCCGGTGAATACACTTCAATTTCACGCCGTTGAGTCTTCTTCTGTACAGTCTGTTGTCGACAAACTGGTACATACTTGACTGCCGGGCTACTCTTTCCGCTTCTTCTTGCTCTTCGGGAAGTTCTCCTGTCTGAAGGAAACGGACAATCTGCTGTGCCCATGCTAGAGCTTGCGGCTCGACAACAAGGACTAAAGGCACATCTGGTGCTGTGGGAACATCCGCTTCTACGGCGATAACCTGTGGCTCAGCCGGAGCTTGACGTTCCCCGGCAAGCTTGCCAGAGCAAAACTTGTGGGGAGCGTCTGCTTCAACGGAACAAACCCTAGGGCTTGCCGGAGCAGACTGCTCCTCAGCACCCTTGGTGTTGATCTTGAGGACCTTCTTGGCGGCGGCTTCGGGGAGCTCTGCCGGAAAATAGTCACCAGAAATCAACTTCCTCTTCTTGTTCTGTCCAGTTGATGGCGTTACAGACGGTTGAGTCAGTTTGAGCACAAAGATCCCTGGTTCCACAGGTAACTTAAGTGCGGCGCACTTCGACAGGCCATCGGCAATGTCGTTCTGAGCTCTTGGAACATGTTCCATCCGTAGGCCGTCAAAGTGCTCTTCTAGCTTTCTCACTTCATCAACGTAAGCTTCCATCAAGGGACTTTGATAATTCTTGTTCACTTGGCGGATGACAAGTTGTGAGTCACCCCTGACAATGAGCTTCTTGATCCCAAGGTCTGCCGCGATCCTGAGACCGGCAAGCAAACCTTCATACTCTGCGGTATTGTTTGTTGCTTGCTCCTTGGGAAAGTGCATCTGGACTACGTACTTGAGGTGCTCTCCTTTGGGTGCAACAAGTAGCACGCCTGCACCGGCGCCTTGCAGCGAGAAGGCACCATCAAAGTACATCAGCCTCTCTTTGCTTGCTTCCTTGACGGGGATGCTCGTTTCTGGAATTTCTTCATCTTGTGTTGGCGTCCATTCTGCTATGAACTCCGCCAATGCTCTGCTTTGGATAGTTGAAGTGCTCTCAAACTTGAGGCCAAAGCTTGACAGTTCCAGTGCCCACTCGACAATCCTGCCTGTTGCTTCTGGATTTTGCAGTATCCTCTTCAGCGGAAAACGAGTGACGACTGTGATCTCATGTGCTTGGAAGTAATGGCGCAGCTTTCTCGAGGCCATGAGAAGGCCGAAAAGCAATTTCTGCACACCAGAGTACCTTGATCTAGCCCCCTGTAGAAGGGAACTGACAAAGTAAACTTGGCACTGCACCATTCTTTTCTGCATCTTCTCACGCGCCTGCGCAGATCCATCTTTGTCGGGACCAGAACTTGCCGGTGAAGTCCCCTGCTTGTCGCTGGATGCATCTGCCGTGGTTGCTGGCTCATCATCCGCCTCCCTCTCCGCTACTAACGCAGCACTAATCACTTGATTGGTTGCCGCTATATATAGCAGCAACTTCTCTTGTGGCTTAGGTGCTACAAGTGTTGGAGTGGAGGACAGGTATCTCTTTTAGTCCTGCAGCGCAGCCTCCGCTTCCGGAGTCCATTTCATTGGTCCCGCCTTTTTCAATATTTTAAAAAATGGCAGGGCGCGCTCAGCAGACCTAGAGATAAACCTGCTGAGAGCAGCTACGCAACCGGCAAGTCTTCGCACATCCTTGACGCGCTTTGGTGCTTCAATCTTCTCAATGGCCTTGATCTTGTCGGGATTGACTTCAATTCCCCGCTGAGACACGAAGAACCCGAGAAGATTGCCGGAGGGGACTCCAAACACACACTTTTCGGGGTTAAGCTTGAGGTTGATCTTGCGCAGATTTGCAAAGGTTTCGTCTAAATCTGGAATCAGAGTCGCCTTGTCCTTGCTCTTGACCACTATGTCATCCATGTAGGCTTCCACATTTCTGTGTATTTGCGGCTCAAAAGCGTCATGGACTACCCTTGCAAATGTTGAACCAGCATTCTTTAAACCGAAAGGCATCCGTATGAAACAGTATGTGCCACATGGGGTGATGAATGCGGTCTTCTCCTCATCCTCTTCTGCCATGAAGATCTGATGGTATCCTGAGTATGCATCAAGAAATGAAAGCAAGTCACATCCGGCCGTGGAGTGAACAATCTGGTCGATGCGCGGCAAGGGAAATGGGTCTTTGGGACAAGCTTTATTGACATCGGTAAAGTCGATACAAAGCCTCCATTTCCCGTTTTCCTTGCGCACGACTACAGGGTTGGCCAACCACGTAGGATGGAGCACTCCTCTGACAAGGCCTGCTGCTTCCAATTTCTTGATTTCTTCTGCGATGAATTCTTGGTGCTCCACTGCCTACTTCCTGACTTTCTGCTTGACGGGCCGCGCATGAGGACAGATGGCAAGATGGTGCTTGATTACTTTCCTAGGAACACCGGGGATGTCAGACGGTTGCCACGCAAATACGTCGACGTTCGCCCGCAGGAAAGCAACGAGCGCGCTTTCCTATTTAGGGTCGAGAGTGGCACTGATGGTGAAAGTACCACCAGTGCCATCCTCCTTGGCGGACACCTTCTTGGTCTCTGCTGGAGCTGCCATTGTCTTCTTACACTTGCCGGTGGAGCTCGATGGTGCGTCCTCGACGGTAGTGCAGCACTCCGAAGAGGTGCACTTGCCGGAGTGGGCATCAGAACTCTTGCCGGACTTGGTCTTCTTCTTCGCCCCGGGAGCTTCAACGGCAAGTGACTTGCGATCTGCTGCGGCTGCTGCTTCCCGGTAGATCTTGTCGGCACAGATAAGAGCATCCTTCTTGTCGATCTCCCCCACCACCTCCGCCATGGCTCCGAAAGCCGACAAGGAGAAGGTCGTGAAGTCGGCCGAGGCGCAGCGGCTCGTGGCGCTGCGAAAGGAGCAGGCAATCTTCCCCCCCCCCTAGCTCGCCACGAAGGAGTTGAGGGA
Source organism: Triticum aestivum (assembly GCF_018294505.1). Classification (NCBI taxonomy): domain Eukaryota; kingdom Viridiplantae; phylum Streptophyta; class Magnoliopsida; order Poales; family Poaceae; genus Triticum; species Triticum aestivum. The sequence continues at coordinate 249,357,082 of NC_057804.1, read as the reverse complement.
GTACTACTACCTCTTCTGGTCAACGGAGATGTGAGTGCATCCGCGTACGAAGGTACTCCCAGAGATGACACTTATCGGGCCTGGCATCTTCAGCATGTTGTATGCATAGTGAGAGGCTGCCATGAATTTGGAGAGTGCTGGACGGCCGAGTATCCCATTGTAAGGCAATGGAAAGTCAGCAACGTCAAAAGTGACCCTCTCAGTCCTGAAGTTCAACTCGCTGCCAAATTTCACCGGCAACGTGATCTTTCCCTTCGGCTTGCTCCTTCCCAGATTGATTCCTTGGAATGTGCCGGTCTCTTCGAGCTCGCCATCAGGGATCTGGAGTTTCTGGAGTACCGCGGAGGAGATCAGGTTCAAGCCGGCCCCGTCGTCAACTAGCATCTTAGTGACCTTGAGGTTGCGGATAGTTGGTGAAACCAACATCGGCAAGCACCCGACCGCAGTTATGCGATCAAGGTGGTCCTCAATATCAAAGATGATAGGCGTGCTGGACCATTTCAGAGGCTTGCGTGACTCGACGGGTGGTTCTGCCGCATTGACTTCCCACACCCACTGCTTGAGCTGGCGGTGTGAAGTATGCAGAGAAGCACCGCCGTCAACGCACATGACGTCTGTGGCTTTCTGGAATTCCTACTCATCGGTCTCGTCATTATCCATATCTTCATTGTTGTCGTCATCTTCATCCTTGTCGCGGTCGCGGGGAGGTCTGTCTCCTTGCCGCTGCTTGGCCTTGCCGCGGCGTCCTCCTCGGCCGGGGCATTTCTTGCCGGCTCCTCCAGCACCTTCCTGGGCTTTCTCCTTGTCGCGTCGCTCGTATTCAGCCTTTTGCTGCTCGACAAGCTGCTCGACCTTCTTGCAGCTCTGGAGGTCATGGCCCTTGGTGCGGTTGATCTTGCAGTACTGCTTGTTGGTTCCGTCCTGCTTGTCGGCGACCGCCACAGCCTGGTAGTTTGTGCCTGCGGCAATCCCTTCGCCGGAGCTACCAGCTTTGGCTTTCTTGGCGCCACCTCCTTTGTCGGATTGCTCAACGACTAGCACATCTTTGCCTTTCTTTTTCCTGTTGTCCCGCCGCCGGTTTTTCTTTGCCGGGGCAGCCTCCTCACTATCAGATCGTCCTGCTCCTGTATTCTCTCCGAGGAGTTTCCTCCCTTCCTCAGCACGTGCACACTTGTCGGCCAGGGCATATAGCTCACTGACTCCTCTGATCTTGCACATCGCCATCTCCTCCCGCATCCTGCGGTTTCGCACGTTCTGATGGAACGCACTGATTACCGCGGCAGGGTGGACATCTGGGATGTTGTGCTGTACGCGACTGAATCTCTGAATGTACTTGCGCAGGGGCTCTCCTTCCTTCTGGGCGAGCAGATGAAGGTCGCTCTCTTGGCCATGAGGCTTGTGGCCGCCTGTAAAGGCACCGACAAACTGATGGCATAGGTGTGCCCAGGATGATATGGAGTTGTCCGGCAAGTGCATGAGCCAGGATCTGACATTGGGCTTGAGCACCAGCGGGAAGTAGTTGGCCAGGATCTTGTCGTCCCGCCCCCCGGCAGCTTGCACCGCGATGGTGTAGATGCTGAGGAACTCCGACGGATGCGACTTGTCGTCGTACTTCTCTGGTACGTCTGGCTTGAAATTCTTCGTGCTGGGCCACTGGACTTGCCGCAGCTCACGAGTGAACGCAGGGCAACCTACTGCGTACGGCAAGTCGCCTGGTTCCCCTGGAGCATGCATGTCGACAGAGGGCCCAGTGCGCTGGTCCGATTGACGCCGCGCTTCTCTTCGGCGCTCGATGCGAGTACGAGCGTCTTCTTGCTGTCATTCGTGAAGAACTTGGCGCTGATCGCGACGAGCTCGTGGATCTGATGATGCGGTGGAGTCGCTGTCGAGGTGGATCCGGCGAGTCGGCAATCTTGGCCTTCGTGGTGGAGAGTGCATGGTGGTTGCACCCCCACCGGTTTCGTCGCCATCGGCTCATGCCTGGCAGTCCTGCCGCGGCAGTGATGTACTCGGCTGCCGCGGAGTGTCGCCGTTGGCGAAGCTGATGAGACTCTGAATGGTGGCCCTCCATCCGTCGATCTTGTCTGCCGTTGGAGGGTAATCCAGGAGCAGTTGAGCTCGCGCCAAAGCTTCTGTTGGAGTGGTGGGCGGCAGTGGCGAACGGTGCGAGGAGCGGGATATGCTCGGACTTCTAACTATGTTAGAAGGAGTAGTATCCCGTCTAGGAAACCGTGTCTCGCTCGTGCCAGCATGTTGGCGTGCATGCCGGTCTTGAGCACCCCGAGATCCACCATCTTGATCTTGGTCCAACAGACGTATGGCACTGCGAATACCATGACGCTGTCGGTCCTGCGCTTCCTGAGATGGGCGCGGTGCACGTACGGACGCCGAGGTCTGCGCAGCCTTGTCCTTGGACCTGGCAGCACCGTGAGCTCCCTCGTCGATGTCCACTCTTCCGCCGGTGTCTACCCCACCACTCGTTTGCTCTGGTGGTGGTGGGATCGACGTGGACGGAACAGTTGCCGCCGAAGCCTTCTTCTTCGGTGGCATGTCGATGAAGAAAATGAAGATCTAGCTCGTGTGAACGCCGGATTAGGTTCACACAACCTCGAAGCCCCCTACCTGGCGCGCCAAAGATGTCGGGGAAGCTGATCCACGAACACCTATGGGACCGGCGGACCGAGCCCCTTTTGGTTCGGCGGGGGGCGGAGATCGCACGAAGAGCAGATCGAGGCGAAACACACGAGCAGTTTACCCAGCTTTGGAGCTCTCCGGAGAGATAACACTCCTACTGCTGCATGTCTGAGTATATTGAGTTCTTGCTCAGGAGCGCTGAGTGCTACAGTACACACTAGCTGCTAATGAGACCGAGCGTGAGTGTTTTTCTGCCTTCCAACCCCCCTCCACGTTGCGCATGGGCCTCCTTTTATATGCTAAAGGGGTCTCCGACAGGTGGCAACGTAGACAAGGGTAAAAATTGAAAAGGAATCGCGGTTGGTACAACTACCTGTACAGTGTATCATACCTAACCCTGACAGCAGGGGACAAAGGCATTAAATGCCCGTCTGCGTCGCCCAAATAGTGCAAAAAGGGACCGTCAGGGACGCCACCGCTCGCCACGATGGAAGTCTTGTCAGTGTCGCTTGCCACTGTGCACCGCTGGCTGCACAGCCTCTTGCCACGCGCGCCTGGAAAGGCCCCAGGGCGACACGTTGGTGGATGTGCTGGAGCGCGGGTACAGAGTGGTAGCTTGCCGCGGCAAGCGCCTTGCCGCGGTCGTTGTCTTGTCATGTCCGGAAGCTTGTCGCTCACCGGGCCTTGCCGGGACGCGTGGCGCATCGCGGCAAGTTCCTTGAGATGCCTTGGTTGGCCTTCCCAGCAAGCTCCTCTTGCCGGGGCCTTGTCTCCTTGGCTTGAATACTTTGTTCTTGAATGGCTCCAAAGGAACCACGGAGGACCTTGGCGGTCACCCGGCAAGCCTTGCCGCGGGGTGCTGCGACTGCCCGTGCACAAGCTCGGGATACTAGGGTACCCCTACTCTAGTACACCGACACCACCCCAATATAATTCAAGGACAAACAAAAGCCTAATCTTGGGGATGCACAGTAAGGCATCCCCTCTTTCTTCTTCGTCTATTGGTAACTTTACTTGAGGCTATAATTTTATTCACCACATGATATGTGTTTTGCTTGGAGCGCCTTGTATGATTTGAGTCGTTGCTTTTTAGTTTACGACAATTATCCTTGCTGTGCACACCTTTTAGGAGAGACACGCATGAATCGGAATTTATTAGAATACTCTATGTGCTTCACTTATATCTTTTGACCTAGATAATTTTGCTCTAGTGCTTCACTTATATCCTTTTAGAGCACGGTGGTGGTTTTATTTTATAGAAATTATTGATCTCTCATGCTTCACTTATATTATTTTGAAAGTCTTTTAGAAAAGCATGGTAATTTGCTTTGGTTATAAAATTAGTCCTAATAAAAACATTCATATAAAGTGCATTGAATACTATGAGAAGTTTGATGCTTGATGATTGTTTTGAGATATGAGGATGGTAATATTGGAGGCATGCTTGTTGAGTAGTTGTGAATTTGAGGAATACTTGTGTTAAAGTTTGTGATACCCGTAGCATGCACATATGGTCAACCGTTATGTGATGAAGTTGGAGCATGATTTATTTATTGATTGCCTTCCTTATGTGTGGAGGTCGGGATCGCGCGGTTATTAACTCCTACCAACTCTTCCCCTAGGAGCATGCGTGTAGTACTTTATTTTGATTACTTGTAGATTTTTGCAATAATTATGTGAGTTCTTTATAACTAATGTTGAGTCCATGGATTGTACGCACTCTCACCCTTCCATTGTTGCTAGCCTCTCTAGTATCGCGCAACTCTCGCCGGTACCATAAACCTACCTATGATGGCATTTCCATAGCCACTCTGAGATATATTGCCATGCAACTTTCCACCGTTCCTTTTATTATGACACGCTTCATATTGTCATATTGCTAGCATGATCATGTAGTTGACATCGTATTTGTGGCAAAGCCACCATTCATAATTTTTCATACATGTCACTCTTGAATCGTTGCACATCCTGGTACACCGCCAGAGGCATTCACATAGAGTCATATTTTGTTCTAAGTATCAAGTTGCAATTCTTGAGTTGTAAGTAAACAAAACTGTGATGATCTTCATTATTAGAGCATTGTCCCATGCGAGGAAAGGATGATGGAGACTATGATTCCCCCACAAGTCGGGATGAAACTCCGGACTAAATAAAAAAAGAGAAAAGGCCCAAATAAAAAATGAGAGAAAAAGAGAGAAGGGACAATGCTACTATCCTTTTACCACACTTGTGCTTCAAAGTAGCATCATGGTCTTCATGACAGAGAGTCTCCTATGTTGTCACTTTCATATACTAGTCGGAATTTTTCATTATAGAACTTGACTTGTATATTCCAATGATGGGCTTCCTCAAAGTGCCCTAGGTCTTCGTGAGCAAGCAAGTTGCACACCCACTTAGTTTTTTTGTTGAGCTTTCATACACTTATAGCTCTAGTGCATCCGTTGCATGGCAATCCCTACTCATTCACATTGATATCTATTGATTGGCATCTCCATAGTCTGTTGATACGCCTAGTTGATGTGAGACTATCTTCTCCTTTTTGTCTTCTCCTCAACCACCATTCTATTCCACCCTGGCCGCTGTACGTATGTGTACATGCTATGGGCGCGCCTCTACTATGACACGTGCGTGCCTCTACTACGACACATGCGCACCTCTACATCGACCAGTATGTACGTACACGTTCATGACCAGAATGACAACGCTACGTACGCTTCGACCATGTGGGTCCCGACTCTCAGGCACTTCCTTGCGTGCGAAGATGTAGCTGGTGGGTCCCAGCAGTCAGGGGGCGAATCATTTTTTTTGCCCGTGATACGTACGCACTTCCTTGCATGCAAAGATGTAGCTGGTGGGTCCCAGTAGTCAGGGGGGAAACGTTTTATTCGCGAAATATAGTGGCCCATCTGGTGGGTCCCTGCTGTTAGGTGCAGGAATCATTATTTCCCGCGTAATAAGGAGGCACTCCTTGCTGCGGCCGTGGACCTAGCTGTCAGCCTCTCCATGAACAATACTCTTCTGATGGAAGTCGTTCCTTGACCACGCCGCACCAAGAGCACCAGGGCGGTGGATGACAGCGAGGCCTAGGAAGGGGATGACATGGAGCCATGGAAGATGCGGTAGTGGATGCCCACGCGGAGAGGAGTACAAGGGTTCACTGGTTCGGCTGTGATGTGAGGCTGCTATCGCCGCAGGGCCTGGCTAGCGGTGGGAGTAGTAGGGGGCGGTGAGGCCTCAACGGCAGCATAGCCGGCCACTGGAGGAAGGAGCAGGCGGTCTCGCCGGCGTTGGTTTGGGCAGCTGGTACAAGAAGAGTAGCGATTGAAGAAGCAGCAGGACCGTTTGATTCAAATCCAACGGTCACTGCTGCTAGAATCGTTTGTTGACTAAGTTGACAAGCCCTGTGTATGCATCAACTTAGTAGGCCCATAGGTCAGCCTCCCAATCGGTGCGCCCCAGTTGTTAGTGGGAGGAATCATTTTTTCGCGTAATAAGGAGGCAGTTGATTGCATGCGGCCAGGCCAGCGGAGGGAGTAGGGTGGGCCGGTGAAGCCTGTGCGACATCATAGCGGGCCACAAGAGGAGGGAGCACGCAGTCCCGCCGGCGCTAGTTTAGGGGTCTGGAGCCGGAAGATCAGATATTGAAGAAGCACGTCGACCGTTGGATGGACATCCAACAGTTGCTGCTGCTAGAATCGTGTGTTGACTGACAAAGCCTTGCATAAACAAGTCAGCCTCAAAATCTGTGGTGTGTACAGCCCATTTGCTATCATTTTTATAATTTTCACTCATTTTCTAATTCATATGGACTTTATTGTAGCCCATTTTCCATTTTTAGAATTGCTGCCCATTTTCTGGTCAGTACCAGGGTTAAAAAATTGAACTAAATATGTGCGAAATTTTGAAAATTCGCAAATTTTTGTCGGGGAATAAAATATTCTTAATCCTAAAATTTGTACATACTAATTTTTTTTTGAAAATAAGTTAGTACTATGTCATGTAAATCAAGTGAAATACTCCCTCCGTCCCAATTTTTTTTCTTAGATTTGTCTAAATACAAATGTATCAAGTCATGTTTTGGTATTAGCTATATCTGTATCTAGACTAATCTAAGACAAGAATTTTGGGATGGAGGGAGTATAAAATATCAGTGAAGAACAAAAACAAAAAAAACTAATTTCCCATTTGCTATAATTTTTTTGGAATTTTCAACTCCTTTGATATTACTTTTAATAGACACTGACCATACTCTTTGGACAGGCCGGAATGCATCCCTCCTCGTCTTGAAAGATTTTCCACCGAGTAAGTCGGAGAAAACAAATAGGCCTAGCTTGGGTGTTCTTCAAAAAGAAATACTGGGGGACCTATTTTCCCAAAGGAAAAACTGCTGGGCTGGTCATGTTGTTAGACGGGCCACAGAGACCACACAACCCAGTTTATAGCCTGCTCCTCCAAATTACTACTCAAAAAATGTTGTACAATTATGTCCTTAATTGACTATACATTGAAAATGATGTGGGTCCTAGATATCAGCAGGGTGGATTAGAGTAAAAAACGAGGGGTGCATCTGAGTAGTAAAAGAGGCGGTAGCTTGTGTCCGAGAGTGGACCTGGTGGGTCTTTACTATCATACTCACAACTACAGTCCTCTCCCGATACACTATGTTGACAGGGCCGGACACCGGCACCGCGGCGAGCGCACCAAGGCGGAGGATAAAGTGTTGTCGCCAATGTGCTAGGCTGGGTTAGACATTCTTATTGAAAATAAAAATGGATCGGAACTATTTACGACGTTGACTATGATTTGCATGGGTCCGCTCGTTGCAGGAAGAAAATGCTGGGAGAAAGAAGACTTGTCACTATCTTGCCTAAGAATAATATCGACTGAATGTAACGACACTATCATAGGAAATAATATCCTCCTCTTAAATCATGAATATATAGAACTGGTGCATGAGCATTTAGCTTTATTTATTTATTTATTTACTTATTTATGTTTAGGGAACCATGAGCATGTACCTGGGCCAGATTCATGTGAGAGCCTCCCTTCCAGTTAATTATGGGCTCCTCTATTGGGCCTTCATCAGTGGGATGCATGTTATCGGCAAGTGGAAAATGTGTTCCGTACCAAAAATAGTATGTGCTACGTACGGTACGGGGCACTAAAGGATCGAACCATGCAACGACTTCCAAAAAATTGTGTTTGTCGTTCTAACAACACATTTATTCAACCAACAGACGAAATATACTACTGGTTGTACATTGAAAACAACAGCAGCAGCAACCAGGGCTGGGGTTGCAACAGAAGCAGTAAGCAGGCCAGAAGAGTAAAGACGCAACTCTCTTCTGCAAACCAAACATCAGCCATCATCATAAAAGGGCTACCAAAAAAGAACAAGTGTATGCATCAAACTAAATGAAGATCCTACTACACCAAGTGTACGCATCTAACTAACTGGCTCAGTTAGACGTTACTATGGAGATTGGCTGACGGCTTGAACCAGATGGGTGCCTGACGGGGAAAACTCCAGCCAGCAAGTCGAAGTCTAATTGTCAGGACCCCAACTCAATGCCACATAGATCTAGCATGTAACACTTCATATCACTTTGCGGCCTCACGCACGGTATTCCCACGGGTGTCGCCTTACCTTTACCCGGGACCGTTTGCGCCTTTTGGCACACGTATATGATAGTGTCGCTAGCATCCATATGATAAGGAGCCCGGGCTGACATGGCTAGTCGTAAACCCAAAGTGGCACAAACTTACAGGGACAGGCATTCATGACCCAGCATCGAACGTGTCGGTCATCAGCGAGTGAATCCAGGCTGTAGCACTGGGCTAGCAGGACTCCAGTGAACCGGGCTGTAGCGGGCTAACAGGACTCCGGTATTCATCGCGTGACATTTCCCCGAAGGGACAGACACAGGAACGAAGAAGGACACATGCCGGCCAGCCTAAGTGTCCCGGAGCAGTAGCAAGCTACCATGGCTCGGTGGAAACACTAGGAGACATTTCCCGGTAAGAGAGGCTACTAAAGGTAAACAACTAGATAGTCAGATCCCACACATACCAAGCATTTCAATAACATACACACAATATGCTCGATATGTGCAATACAACATGGCATCACAAAATGACTCTACGACTCAAGTAGTTTATTCAATAGGCTCCGAGGAGCGAGATATTACAAACATGGGTCTCATGACCCAACATTCAGAGCATACAAAACAAAGCACAAGCGGAAGCTACCATATCTGAGTACAGACATCTATAAATGAAAAAGGCTGAGAAGCCTGACTATCTACCAAATCCTGCCGAGGGCACAAGATCGTAGCTGAGGTAACAAGCTAAACGTCAAAGTCCACGCGGTACTACTAGCGAGACTGAAGTCTCTCTGCAAAAACATAATTAGGCAAACGTGAGTACAAATGTACCCAACAAGACTTACATCAGATCTATCTACATATGCATCATTATCAACAAAGGGGATGGTGGAGTTTGACTGCAGCAAGCCAGCTTTGACTCGGTGGCTATCCTGAACTACGACTGCAAGTAACTCTTTTGAGGTGGCGCACACGAGTCCACATATTCACCATATCAATACACCACTATGGATCCGCTCCCGTCTCCCTACGAGAACGCCATCCATGGCACTCACGCTTATCTTGCGCATTTTAGAGTATCCACTTTCACTTGTCTATTAACTGTATAAGGGGTCCACGTTTCCATATCCGAGGAATCCGGCTATTCGAATAGATAATGATAACCCTGCAGGGGTGTACTTCTTCATACACGCTCCCGCCACTTACCACCCTGTACACGTCATGTACCTCGGCAACCTTCAAGCGGAAGCCGGGCGAGGGAGTCGGCCATGACCTGACTAACCGAACAAGTCTCTAGTCCAGGTTTATCGCCTATTCGGGTTCCATCCGCAAGGAGATCTGGCCGGGGTGTCGCTTACGGCCCCAAACGATGTGTGCAGGGTTCCCAAGCCCACCAACCGGGTGCCACTTGGTACACCGGGCCACTGTGCCTAGTCTGTCCCAAGCCCACCTGTACCGGGTGCCACTTGGTAGACTACTAACACTACCTACAAACACCAGAAACTAGTTGCAACTCCTGGACAGAGATCATGTTGATTAATAAGTCGAGAGGGGCACTTAAGCATTCCAATGTGTGGTAGTAGCTGGTCATGGATCACAAACACAGAACTCAGTTCCTGAGGACGGCTGCAATGAGACAACCCACCATGTACTCCTACATGGCCTCTCACCGCTACCTTTACCAAATCGTGTTCACACACTTAGCTCACACACAGTAGGACATGTTCACACGCCTCTGATTCATCCTCGATGAATCAGACCTGACTCAACTCGAAGCAGTAGCAGGCATGACAAACAAGCGTGAATGAGTAGGCACAACAGGGCTCAAACAACTCCTACTCATGCTAGTGGGTTTCATCTATTTACTGTGGAATGACAGGTCATGCAAAGGATAAAGGGGTTCAGCTACCGCAGCAAGTAACAGTTGAATCGATGTTGTCCTAATGCAGAAAAAGAGAGCAGGAGCGAGAGAGTGGGGTTTTGTCGGAATGAACAAGGGGGTTTTGCTTGCCTGGCACTTCTGAAGATAACATTGAGTCTTCATCAGTGTCAACGATCACATCATCGGTATCGCGTCTATCGAGAGGGGACCAATACCGGCAACACAGAAGGGAACACAATCAATGCAATGCACAATATGATGCATGATCATGACATGGCAAAGTGAATGTGTTTTGGCTAATGCAACTAGCAACAGATTAAATGAAGTTGGTTTGAATACAAGATTCAAATTCAAACTCCATATGTGATTAAATAAATGCCCTTTATATGATTTGTGCTAAACAGCAGCTATAAGTTGTTCTAACATGCATGAAAATGGTACAGATGGATTCCTTGAATTTTTCTGATAATTTTTCATATATAATTTATTTAATTTGGAGTTACGGTTGATTTTCTATGAATTTTAGAAGTTTATACAATTTTCTGGATTTTCTGATTTATTTTAAATCCAGAAAATCATTTAATGCGTCAGCATGACATCACCTTGACGTCATCAGGTCAACGGGGCAGATTCAGGTCAAACCTGACCAGTGGGGTCCACTGGTCAGTGACTGGGGCTGCTTAGTGCCGCTGACGGGTGGGCCCAGTCAACGGCCACGCCAGCACGGTCAAAACTGACGCATGGGGCCACTGCAATTAGACTAAACTAAACAGAAAAAATACTAATCCTAGTTAGGTGCAGGGGCCCACATGGCAGTGGCTCATAGGGTGATTAGCCCCTAACTAAGTGGCTACATCGGCCCGCCGGAGTTTGGCCGGCGGTGACCACAGAGCACGGCGGAGCACGCCGGACTTGCGCTAGGGGCATCGGATTCGCGCACTGAGGGCACCGGGGCGTAGCACGGGCTCTTGCGCATCCAGAGAGCCAAAGGGGAGGGGTTGGGGTGGTTCGAGCTCGCCGGGGTCGAGCTCGTGGCGGCGGCCGGCGTTCGGGAGCAGTCGAGTATGGTGCTAGAGGGCACGGGAGGCGGAGCTACTGGTAGCTGCAGGTTCGTGGAGGCGCGCTGAGCACACTGGTGTACTCGGGTGGGAGCTCCAGTGGCTCTGGCCACGACGGCGACGAGGCACGACGGCGGCGAGCTTCGGCCGCGGCGGAGCTATGGCCTAGAGCTTGCAAACGCGAGGGGAGGGAGAGGGGTTCTGCACGGAGGCTCACCGCGGAGCTGTAGCGAGGGTTAGTGGGCTCGGGGGCGGCCGGAGTGCAGCGAATCGACGGCGACGATCTCCGGTGGCCGAGGAGGGGAACGGCGACGTGGGCGGCGATGCAGGGCTTCCGGAGGGCCGTGGATCGGTGGGGAGGAAGAGAGGGTCGAGGCGGAGCTCGCAAGCACAGCGAGGGGTCGAGGGGGAGACGGTGGTCGCGGCCTTACGGTGGAGCGGCTACGGCTGCGCTCGGCGAGTGAGAGAGAGCAGAGGGGAGGAGGGGGTGCAGAGAGAGAGAGAGGGGCGGTCAGGGGGGGTGTCGTGGCTTCACCAGGGCGTCGAGGGGGAAGCGGCAAGCAGGAGGTGGCCGGGACGCGTGTCGGCGCGCTGCGGCCACACACCCTCGTGCCCACTGGCAAGAGGTTGAGGATGACTGGCACATGGGCCTGGTGGGCTGGCTTCTCTGCTGGGCCTGGTAAGTAACAGGTACCCCCTCCTTCTCTGTTTCTATTTTAATTGTTGTTTTCTATTTATTTCTATCTGTTTTGATTTAGTTCAAGCACTAAACCATTTTTGTTTCTTCCAATAATTTTTGCAGGGACTGAAAGTAATATTCTAGAGCCCCTCACAAAATATCAGAATTATTGAAGCATTAGAAATATATATAACATATATTTGCTCCAACTCAAATACAATATGTGTTAATTCAAAAATCCAGAATGGCCTAGAAATATGTGCATCATTTTTGGCAGAGGTTTTCACCTTTACCAGAAATCATGAACATTTTCAGAGGGCATTTTGGGTTCATTGGAAAAGATTTTATTTTGACCCTAGTTGAATTGATTTAATGCTAGGGTTTAGTCAATCCCCATCTCAGGTTTAAATGAAATTTAAACATGATGTAACACTCTAATGCATGCACTAGGCATTGTCAGAACTAGGGATGTGACAACTCACCCCCACTAAACAAGAATCTCGTCTCGAGATTCAAGCGTAGGGTAAGGTGAAAGGTAAACGCAACTAGTATAATCTCCACGATCCAGGGTGCACTTCAGTTGAACGTTGATTCAGTCACCATCATTGTCTTGAAGTCTTGCTCTGAGAAATCCTGTCAACATGACATGGAGGGAAGAAGGAGACTCTAGAAGGACTGATCTTTCGAAGATCGAACCACTCAGGATTAACTCATGGAATGAGACATAGGACCATATCTCGGGTTGAGACACGAGTTACACATCAAGAGGGGTGGAAAGAGATGGATGACGAAGGTGCACTAGGTGGACAACAATTCCACACTTAAGAGGGTGGTAAACGATTGTCCACGTAGCGAGGAGTTAAGTTGACATGACACCATAATGATGCACCTTAGGGATGGTGACTCGTAGATATATATCCCTCTTAAGTGGCAAAAAGAATTACCTTTGATATAGAGATCATTGCGACTCTCTATAACAGTCTAAGGCAAATCACAGCAATCAATTGGCGGGGGTCGGTAGAATGGCATACTCGGGCCAGAATGGATGATGTGGATTACCTTGTTGAAGACAACGTAATGGATGAATTTGCTTATCACCGGAAATGGAAGAGACCCATGGTAGAATGGCACATTGGCGGTGCAAGCTGGGAACAAAATGCAAATGCTGGGAATGATTCTGGTAACTGGGGAAGGACCCAACCATAGAGAGTGAATTCACTGTTTGAAAGGATCATAGCATTGCCGAGGAAACTGAGAGCAAACCCAGTTAGTGCTGATGATAACACCTAGCGCTTGTGCGTGCTCTCAAGAACTTGAGCAATTCCATAATCATCAAGGTTTTACCAACATCCGCGTCAAGGATCCTGGCAACACAACATACCACCATGATGAACAACGATGGACGATGCAGATGCATAGGAAGATAACATCAACTCAGATTTCACCCTAGCGAGGCCAAGGAAACAAAATCTGGATGATCGACCGAGAGACATTTAGCACTCCGCTTCTAATGTTCTCCTTGATGTGCTAGCGTAATCCACCCATAGATATGGTTTGATAACTAAAACATCAAGTACAGGTCGGACTTCGGGAGCAATAGAATCCATAAGGAACAGTTACGGAGGTAAATCCTACGAAATCCTTATGGGTAGGTGGCCAACTTCCTCAAACAAGATACTACAATAATAGGTCTTCCGGCTGGGTGTGTTGGCCACGACATCCACTTTACCGGTTATCGAGGGACCAATATTATAGTTCTTGGGAAATATTCCAACCATCATATCTGCCTGAGACTCAGATCTGGTTGGTGTCAGGATATTCCAGACTCATCGAGTCTAGGAAGAAAAATGAAAGTTTGCAACACAAATCGACGAGATGACGTTGCGAGATTCTCAGGAAATGAACTACGATAGCAAGCTCCAAAACATGAGCTGGTTCTGCTACAACATGTGAACACGATGTCTAAGACAAGCATGACCACAAGTAGTCTTATAATAAACACTACCGAGTTCAAGAGGGGGAACCATCATTAATGACATCGAAGTCTCCACGCGTGGAAGTCCAAAGAGTTCACCTTGGACAGACTCCTTTATCTGTGAACAACTCAATCAGTGGCTTGGTGTGCTAGGATATACATATGGAATGAAGATGATCAGTCTAACAGACCACAGAATTCTTCGCACATGCATGACTGACTTGGGATGATTCCAAAGGAGGCAAAACAAGCCTTCTCAAAATCATGGCGGCAACTTGCATCAAAATGCACGTGAATCAAAGGAAGTCACTCCTTTCATCAAACAAGTACTTCATGAGCTAGCATGAAGAAAATGCTTTCAAAAGTTTCCAACACTAACTTAATGTTCAACAACATCATGGAGGAGATAAGGATGTTTTCAATGGGCTCAACAACAACTCATCGGAATTTCCATATCACTGGACTTCCACCATCATGTGAACACGGTGATAGCATTGATCAGACCCAAAAGATATAATGGTGTATGCTCGAGGGATCAACCACGAGTAAGACAACATTACGAACATCGTTGGTTCTGACTTGATTTGACGATAGCCCACACTCAAATCAAAGGATTGATAAGACAATAGGTCCAGCAACTGATCACATGGACCAATCGATGAAGATATCATCTTTCTTCAACACACACTACACAAGAATATCCCTTTGGAACGAACTAAGTCAGGCAAGCTTTTATCTTCCAACTCTCCAAGTTGTTGTCCAGCTTAACCAACTAGCTCAGGGATATCTAACACTGATTCTTGGAAAGAAGGTGGTTCATAAGAAACCAACTTGATCACGAGCTCAACACAGCGGTCAGGTGACAACCTGGTAATACTTCCGAGAAGATCTTCAGAAAATCACGAACCACCGATATGTTGCTAAACTCGAGAACAATCTTGCTTTTTGAGGCAAGACGATATGATCAATAAGCAAGGATTGGCACTATCCTAACTCACTGATCGGAGAGTGCACCAGAAATAAGGACTAGGTAGCACAATCAACCTTAGGGTGACGATTCAATAATCAACACGCTAAGAATGAGGTTATCGTCCATTTAACTACCAAGCAACAAAGTTGCTAGCAGTATTGATTTCACACGCCACGATCCACTTGTCGGCATTCCGGTTACAATAACACAGGAACCGAGGAATGAACAGTGATGGCAAGAAGTATCACTGTACCAAGAGTTCATAGGATGGTGTGCAATTCCTATAACAATCTCGATATAAAATATGTAATACTCCAAGGTAGAGCAGAACAAAAGCTGGATTAGCAATTTGATCTGCGGAGCACAACTTCTTTGACCCAATCCTGGATATGGATGAGGTACTGGAGTTTGTTTCTCCAAGTCATTCAGGACAGAATGGCTTGACGGACCACAAGGGTAATAGGCATCGATAAACGAACGCACGCATACTCTTGACTATCAATTGATAGACGAAGGTCAGTAGACAACTAAAAAGGGACAACTCAAAGGAACATATAACTTTCTGAGTTGTGGATACATGGGTTGGTATGCCGAACATAGTTCAACATAATTCTTTCGGATAGCCCATGCAGAAAGGTTGAGCTGGCAGAGTCACAATATAGCATGGAGAACTCATCAAGAATAATCCTGTTGTGATATTTCAGTTCAACGAGGAACTTCTGCCATAAGTAGTTCATGGTATTTGGAAGAAGAAGATACCACGGACTTCAAGGACTATCGCAAAGGTTACTAATATCCTAAGGGAGCTAGCAATTACTATCATCATGAAGTAAGTAGAGTGAACCTCGGGTTCAAAACCCAAGGAGTAGAATACCTACTACTAAGTAGCATCACGGGATGCTTTCGAGAATGATGGCCAGAATCATCACACTGGGAACACAAATCATAGCTAAATTACTAGATGATCCCCTAAGACACCTAGGGTCATAATATTATCTCCAACATATACGCCGAGGTAACAAAGTACCTCAACTCACCGATTAGTGTGGTTAATCTGGCCCAAAGGAACATCGGAACGGGAGGAAGGGATTTTGCAAATGCTTCAGACTATTTAGAAACCTGGGATGACTCGGACAGCATAACGGCTGTAAATGCTCAGAAAAGATTTGAGACATTCACAAAAATGGTGGCATAACCACTCAGAAGCACAATATCAAGGTCTCGAGATCAACAATAATCATACAAAAGTAGTAGGAACTGAAACGAGGCTTAAGTCCAACAATCTATAAGTCTACGGATTAGTAACACGTGATCCTGATGGAAAGAAGAGATAGCCTAGTTCTTAATCCCCGTAGAGGAGAAGATGATGACTCAGATCAGAAGGCCATGAGGTATAAGGAGTAAAAAGAGCCTTACGTTCCATCCCACAATCAATTCCCTTATATAACTAAAGAATTTCTAGACTCAACTTCGACCAGTATGGCTTGGTAATCCTACAGGCAGTCAAGCTCTGATACCAACGCTGTCAGGACCCCGACTCAATGCCACATAGATCTAGCATGTAACACTTCATATCACTTTGCGGCCTCACGCACGGTATTCCCACGGGTGTCGCCTTACCTTTACCCGGGACCGTTTGCGCCTTTTGGCACACGTATATGACAGTGTCGCTAGCATCCATATGATAAGGAGCCCGGGCTGACATGGCTAGTCGTAAACCCAAAGTGGCACAAACTTACAGGGACAGGCATTCATGACCCAGCATCGAACGTGTCGGTCATCAGCGAGTGAATCCAGGCTGTAGCACTGGGCTAGCAGGACTCCGGTGAACCGGGCTGTAGCGGGCTAACAGGACTCCGGTATTCATCGCGTGACATTTCCCCGAAGGGACAGACACAGGAACGAAGAAGGACACATGCCGGCCAGCCTAAGTGTTCCGGAGCAGTAGCAAGCTACCATGGCTCGGTGGAAACACTAGGAGACATTTCCCGGTAAGAGAGGCTACTAAAGGTAAACAACTAGATAGTCAGATCCCACACATACCAAGCATTTCAATAACATACACACAATATGCTCGATATGTGCAATACAACATGGCATCACAAAATGACTCTACGACTCAAGTAGTTTATTCAATAGGCTCCGAGGAGCGAGATATTACAAACATGGGTCTCATGACCCAACATTCAGAGCATACAAAACAAAGCACAAGCGGAAGCTACCATATCTGAGTACAGACATCTATAAATGAAAAAGGCTGAGAAGCCTGACTATCTACCAAATCCTGCCGAGGGCACAAGATCGTAGCTGAGGTAACAAGCTAAACGTCGAAGTCCACGCGGTACTACTAGCGAGACTGAAGTCTCTCTGCAAAAACATAATTAGGCAAACGTGAGTACAAATGTACCCAGCAAGACTTACATCAGATCTATCTACATATGCATCATTATCAACAAAGGGGATGGTGGAGTTTGACTGCAGCAAGCCAGCTTTGACTCGGTGGCTATCCTGAACTACGACTGCAAGTAACTCTTTTGAGGTGGCGCACACGAGTCCACATATTCACCATATCAATACACCACTATGGATCCGCTCCCGTCTCCCTACGAGAACGCCATCCATGGCACTCACGCTTATCTTGCGTATTTTAGAGTATCCACTTTCACTTGTCTATGAACTGTATAAGGGGTCCACGTTTCCATATCCGAGGAATCCGGCTATTCGAATAGATAATGATAACCCTGCAGGGGTGTACTTCTTCACACACGCTCCCGCCACTTACCGCCCTGTACACGTCATGTACCTCGGCAACCTTCAAGCGGAAGCCGGGCGAGGGAGTCGGCCACGACCTGACTAACCGAACAAGTCTCTAGTCCAGGTTTATCGCCTATTCGGGTTCCATCCGCAAGGAGATCCGGCCGGGGTGTCGCTTACGGCCCCAAACGATGTGTGCAGGGTTCCCAAGCCCACCAACCGGGTGCCACTTGGTACACCGGGCCACTGTGCCTAGTCTGTCCCAAGCCCACCTGTACCGGGTGCCACTTGGTAGACTACTAACACTACCTACAAACACCAGAAACTAGTTGCAACTCCTGGACAGAGATCATGTTGATTAATAAGTCGAGAGGGGCACTTAAGCATTCCAATGTGTGGTAGTAGCTGGTCATGGATCACAAACACAGAACTCAGTTCCTGAGGACGGCTGCAATGAGACAACCCACCATGTACTCCTACATGGCCTCTCACCGCTACCTTTACCAAATCGTGTTCACACACTTAGCTCACACACAGTAGGACATGTTCACACGCCTCTGATTCATCCTCGATGAATTAGACCTGACTCAACTCTAAGCAGTAGCAGGCATGACAAACAAGCATGAATGAGTAGGCACAACAGGGCTCAAACAACTCCTACTCATGCTAGTGGGTTTCATCTATTTACTGTGGAATGACAGGTCATGCAAAGGATAAAGGGGTTCAGCTACCGCAGCAAGTAACAGTTGAATCGATGTTGTCCTAATGCAGTAAAAGAGAGCAGGAGCGAGAGAGTGGGGTTTTATCGGAATGAACAAGGCGGTTTTGCTTGCCTGGCACTTCTGAAGATAACATTGAGTCTTCATCAGTGTCAACGATCACATCATCGGTATCGCGTCTATCGAGAGGGGACCAATACCGGCAACACAGAAGGGAACACAATCAATGCAATGCACAATATGATGCATGATCATGACATGGCAAAATGAATGTGTTTTGGCTAATGCAACTAGCAACAGATTAAATGAAGTTGGTTTGAATACAAGATTCAAATTCAAACTCCATATGTGATTAAATAAATGCCCTTTATATGATTTGTGCTAAACAGCAGCTATAAGTTGTTCTAACATGCATGAAAATGGTACAGATGGATTCCTTGAATTTTTCTGATAATTTTTCATATATAATTTATTTAATTTGGAGTTACGGTTGATTTTCTATGAATTTTAGAAGTTTATACAATTTTCTGGATTTTCTGATTTATTTTAAATCCAGAAAATCATTTAATGTGTCAGCATGACATCACCTTGACGTCATCAGGTCAAAGGGGCAGATTCAGGTCAAACCTGACCAGTGGGGTCCACTGGTCAGTGACTGGGGCTGCTTAGTGCCGCTGACGGGTGGGCCCAGTCAACGGCCACGCCAGCACGGTCAAAACTGACGCGTGGGGCCACTGCAATTAGACTAAACTAAACAGAAAAAATACTAATCCTAATTAGGCGCAGGGGCCCACATGGCAGTGGCTCATAGGGTGATTAGCCCCTAACTAAGTGGCCACATCAGCCCACCGGAGTTTGGCCGGCGGTGACCACAGAGCACGGCGGAGCACGCCGGACTTGCGCTAGGGGCATCGGATTCGCGCGCTGAGGGCACCGGGGCGTAGCCCGGGCTCTTGCGCATCCAGAGAGCCAAAGGGGAGGGGTTGGGGTGGTTCGAGCTCGCCGGGGTCGAGCTCGTGGCGGCGGCCGGTGTTCGGGAGCAGTCGAGTATGGTGCTAGAGGGCACGGGAGGCGGAGCTACTGGTAGCTGCAGGTTCGTGGAGGCGCGCTGAGCACACTGGTGTACTCGGGTGGGAGCTCCAGTGGCTCTGGCCACGACGGCGACGAGGCACGGCAGCGGCGAGCTTCGGCCGCGGTGGAGCTATGGCCTAGAGCTCGCAAACGCGAGGGGAGAGAGAGGGGTTCTGCACGGAGGCTCACCGCGGAGCTGTAGGGAGGGTTAGTGGGCTCGGGGGCGGCCGGAGTGCAGCGAATCGACGGCGACGATCTCTGATGGCCGAGGAGGGGAACGGCGACGTGGGCGGCGATGCAGGGCTTCCAGAGGGCCGTGGATCGGTGGGGAGGAAGAGAGGGTCGAGGCGGAGCTCGCAAGCACAGTGAGGGGTCGAGGGGGAGACGGTGGCCGCGGCGTTACGGTGGAGCGGCTGTGGCTGCGCTCGGCGAGTGAGAGAGAGCAGAGGGGAGGAGGGGGTGCAGAGAGAGAGAGAGGGGCGGTCAGGGGGGGTGTCGTGGCTTCACCAGGGCGTCGAGGGGGAAGCGGCAAGCAGGAGGTGGCCGGGACGCGTGCCGGCGTGCTGCGGCCACACACCCTCGTGCCCACTGGCACGAGGTTGAGGATGACTGGCACATGGGCCTGGTGGGCTGGCTTCTCTGCTGGGCCAGGTAAGTAACAGGTACCCCCTCCTTCTCTGTTTCTATTTTAATTGTTGTTTTCTATTTATTTCTATCTGTTTTGATTTAGTTCAAGCACTAAACCATTTTTGTTTCTTCCAATAATTTTTGCAGGGACTGAAAGTAATATTCTAGAGCCCCTCACAAAATATCAGAATTATTGAAGCATTAGAAATATATATAACATATATTTGCTCCAACTCAAATACAATATGTGTTAATTCAAAAATCCAGAATGGCCTAGAAATATGTGCATCATTTTTGGCAGAGGTTTTCACCTTTACCAGAAATCATGAACATTTTCAGAGGGCATTTTGGGTTCATTGGAAAAGATTTTATTTTGACCCTAGTTGAATTGATTTAATGCTAGGGTTTAGTCAATCCCCATCTCAGGTTTAAATGAAATTTAAACATGATGTAACACTCTAATGCATGCACTAGGCATTGTCAGAACTAGGGATGTGACACTAATACTTGCGACCCTCTCTCCTACTTTAGGCTGCAGAGCGTGGCGGCACATATCAGGGTATGGTGCATGCAGAGACGCATCGTACGCTGTGTACACATAGTTTTGCCTGACGAGCAAAACCGTGTTGCCATCATGTTCCTTG
This sequence comes from Triticum aestivum, assembly GCF_018294505.1. Taxonomy (NCBI): domain Eukaryota; kingdom Viridiplantae; phylum Streptophyta; class Magnoliopsida; order Poales; family Poaceae; genus Triticum; species Triticum aestivum. The sequence goes on along the minus strand of NC_057804.1, from coordinate 249,336,466 downwards.
CAGTCGGTTATCTCCTGGTTAATCGGATAATTCACTCCGAGAAATAGAGAGCATGTACCAAGGCTACTTACCAGCCTCTAGTCAAAAATTCTTGAAGTCCCAGAGAAGATGGGATCCTCCTCAAAGACCTTGCAGTGACTGTGATTGTATTTCACGAAACAACACATGTGGTACGTGCGAATGATCATCAATTGTTCGTTGTCGTATGATCGAGCCAGGAACCACCTACAACTTCCATGCCGCTTTTCATTGAAAGGTTCTGGGATTAGGAAGGGTAGGGACACCAGGCGTCCTACAACATCATATCAAGTTGGAGTCAAATAAAAAAGGGCTCTTAATGTAGTCAATCTTAAGAACAACATGTTATGAGCATGAATATTTTTCAGTAAATCTTGACAGTAATATAAGCACGCCATCATGATATCATAGGAAAGTAACATACTGCTGTAATTGCCATTTGTAGTGATTACTGGTGTAGGCCAGTAATACGTCCAGCGATAGAAGGAGTCGACAGCGTGAATGAAGCCCTTGTGTTCAATGGCATCAGAGAACCATGGAGGATGTATGATCCTGCGATGGACGTGCAAATTTATCCACTTACCGCAATGACCTATCAGATAGGCGAGACCGCGGTTGAAGAAGGCAATTAGCCTGAAGTCTTTATAATTCGCAGATCTTGTGGGTACTTGGCAGATTACAACCTTGAGAAAATCAAACTTGGTATCATGTTGGCTACTTTAAGATTCCAAGTATTCTGGGCTGCGGTGCCAAAGCAGTGCAGTGTTAATGGAAGGAAGGGGGATCAATCGCTGGGTGTAGACCTCCACGAGCATCCAGATACCGCGACAGTCGACGAGCACCATCCAAGACTTGTTCATGCCGACCCAATACATATCGTTAATGTAGTTGGTGGTGACGGGGATCGGATTGCAGTCAAGGGGGTTGATGATTGCCACCCTACGATCGTTATGCTGCGTGTCATGCCATTTCTGAAGATCAGGCGGCATCAACAAGCAAGGAGCTAGATTAAAAAGCTCCGGCCTGAGGGCTTTGTGTAAACGGTACAGCCCCGACGAGCACGCAGCGAGCGCCATGGTACTAAGATTGTCCACACGCGAAACAATGAGCTTGATTACCTCTATGGGGAGCAAATTCCAGCCACTCTTTCGACGGACGCTGCTCGGTTCTGCCATTGTTAGTGCTTGGGGTTCGGATGAGGGGGCAGGCACCTTAGCGGGGATGGAAGATTGGACAAGATTATGTGCGGACAAAGATGGAGAAGCGAATATGTTCTGCGGAAAGCGGATAGGTGATGATGACTACAACACACCGCTTGACTTACGAGACACATACCGGCAGTGTAGGGTCATATCGATGCTAGATAACTGTCAGGACCCCGACTCGATGTCACATCGATCTAGCTGGTAACACCTCATATCACTTTGCGGCCTCACGCACGGTATTCCCACGGGTGTTGTCTTACCTTTTCCCGGGACCGTTTGCGCCTTTTGGCTCACGTATATGATAGTGTCGCTAGCATCCATATGATAAAAGAGCCCGGGCTGACATGACTAGTTGTAAACCCAAAGTGGCACAGACTTACAGGGACAGGCATCCATGACCCAGCTTCGAACATGTCGGTCATCAGCAAGTGGGTCCGGGCTGTAGCACTGGGCTAGCAGGACTCCGGTACTCAAAGCGTGACATTTCCCCGAAGGGACAGACACAGGAACGAAGAAGGACACATGCCGGCCAGCCTAAGTGTTCCAGAGCAGTAGCAAGCTACCATGGCTCAGCGGTAACACTAGGAGACATTTCCCGGTAAGAGAGGCTACTAAAGATAAACAACTAGATAGTCAAACCCCACACATACCAAGCATTTCAATCATACACACAATATGCTCGATATGTGCAAATACAACGAAGCATCACAACATGACTCTATGACACAAGTACTTTATTTAAGGCTCAGGGAGCCATACATATCATACACACAAAGGTACGGGTCTCATGACCCAACATACAAGTCATACAATCATACAGGCCAGCAGCGGAAGTACTTTGTCTGGGTACAGACAACTAGTAAAATAAAATAGGCTTGGAAGCCTAACTATACTACGTGGTCCATCACAAGCTCAGGGTCACCACCTGGGTCCTTAGCCTACTCGTTGATGTCAACATCTACATAGAACCCATCAGAAGGGGTTGCAGCGTCTTCTGTAAAAATGTAGATTATAGCAACATGAGTACAAAAGTACTTAGCAAGACTTACATCAGATCCTACATACATGCATAGTATCAAGAAGGGTTGGTGGAGTTATTGCAGCAAGCTAGCTTTGACTCTTGGCTAGACTATCCTACGATACTCCAACTTGAAATAGTTTTGCGCACACGAGTCCACTATTCACCACTTCAATACACTACCGAGGATCCACCTCCGTCTTCCTACGGAAGAGCCATCCTCGGCACTCACACTTATCTTGAGGCTTTTAATAGTATCCATTTACTTGTCTATGAACTGTATAGGCAACCAAGTAGTCCTTTACCGCGGACGCGGCTATTCGAATAGATCATATTAACCTTGCAGGGGGTACTTCTTCATACACGCTCTCACCACTTACCGTCGTTTACACGACATGTACTCGGCAACCTTCAAGCGGAAGCCCAACGTGGGTGTCGGCCACGACCTACCTAATCACCTAAGCCTCCAGTCCAGGTTTATCGCCTATTCAGGTTCCATCCGCAGGGAGTCCGGCCGAGGTTTCCCATACGGCCCCGAACGATGTGAACAGGGTTCCCGAGATACCTAACGGGTATTCGGTACACCGTGCCACGTACCTACCGCATCACAGCCCACCCCTACGGTCAGCGCTGTCCACGGCCTCCAGTAGGCTACAAACACCAGAAACTACTTGCAACTCCTGGACGGAGAACTAGGGTGAATAAGAAGTCGAGAGGGTCCATTGGTTTCGGGCCCAATGCATGGTAGTAGCTGATTCTTAAATCACACATACAGATCTCAGTGCTTAAGGTCGGCTTCAATGAAACAACCCACCATGTACTCCTACATGGCCTCTCATCGATACCTTTACCAAATCGTGTTCACCACACCACTCTCATTACCGACATAATCATTTCACTCTAGCCCATCCCCAGATGAACCAGACCTGACACGACTCTAAGCATAGCAGGCATAGCAAGGTAGGAACAACACATACATATGGCTCAATCAACTCCTACACATGCTAGTGGGTTTCATCTAGTTACTGTGGCAATGACAGGTCATGCAAAGGAAATGGGTTCAACTACCGTAGCACACAGCAGTTTGAATCGCGTTGTCTTAATGCAGTAAAAGAGAGCAGGAGCGAGAACATGGGATTGTATCGATATGATCAAATGGTTGGTTGCTTGCCTGATGGTTCGTTGCACGGATACGGTTCTTCGCTAGGGTAAACAGGGTACTCCTCGGGAACAGATCCTGTCGCAAAGGACATCGATACACAAACATTACCAAACAATATGCAACAATATGATGCATGCATGAAACATGGCAATATGAGTGTGTTGGGCTAATGCAACTAAAACCAGAAGTGTTTGAACAAATTTGAATCAAAGATTCAAATTTCAAATTCAAATATGGCCTTTTAAAGTGCTTTTCCTTGTTCTGATTAAAACATCAATTTAACTTGTTTGATCATGCATGAAAATAGTACAGATGGATAGATTGGATTTTTCTGATCATTTTTCATATATAATTTGTCCAATTTGGAGTTACAGAATAAAAGTTATGAATTTTTGAAGTTTAAATAATATTCTGGAATTTCCTGATTTAATTTAAATCCAGAAATTCAATTACTGCGTCAGCCTGACGTCACAGTGGCATCAGCAGGTCAACAGAGCTGGCTCGGGTCAAACCTGACGTGTGGGGTCCACACGTCAGTGACACAGGGCTAATCCCGCGTTGACCCGGGCTGGTTAGCTTTGACTAGGCCCTGGGGCCCACTTGTCAGCGTCAGTAGGTGGGGGGTTAGTGGCTAATTAACTCGGCCACGTCAGCTCGCCGGAGTTCTGGCCGGCGGCGACCATCAGCGCGGCGGCGAGAGTGGTTTTGGTCGTTTCGGCCACCAAATGGACCGCGGAGGCCACCGGAATGGAGCTGAGGACAACCCGCAGCTCTTGGCGGAGCCCGTTGGGGTCGGGGTGGCCGGAGTCGACGGCGGCGAGCTCGGCTGCGGCGGCCGGGGTTCGGTCGTGCACGGGAACGGTGTTGCAGGGCGTTAGGGGGGGTGTTGGAGCGTGCTACGTGCTCCTAGTGAGATGTGGAGCACGATGGCGTGCTCGGTTGGGCGCTACGGCGATCGTGGCCACGACGGCGACATCGCCGGCGGCGTGAAGCTCTCGGCCGAGGTGGGGCTAGGGCCTAGGGGTCGGGAGAGAGCAGGGGAGAAGGGGGAAACGCTCCGGGGGCTCACCGCGGTTGCAGTGGGCGTCGAAGCGGGCTCGGGGACGCGTCGGAGACGACGAATTTGACGGCGACGATGATCGGAGCCCGAAGAGGGGAACGGCGACGTGGCGGCGATGCAGGGCTTCCGGGGACCCGTGGAGCGGTGGGGAGGAAGAGGGAGTCGAGGCGGAGCTTCTGAGCTTGTCGGGGGAGCGAGGGGTGGTCGGAGACGGTGGCTAAGGCGAACGGCGGCGACGGTGAGCTTCGGCCGTGAGAGAGAGAGGGTGAGGGAGAGCCGGGGGAGGGTGAATGGGGTGTCGGTGAGGTCGGGGCGACGACCAGAAGACGATCCACGCGGCGCAACGGCGACCAGGGCGATGCAGAGAGGCTGGGTGGTGCGTGGCGAGCTCGGGCGCGCCATGCTCACCTCCCTGCCTGCTCTGGCGAGGGGAAGCAGCTGGCTGGCACGGGCCAGCACAGTGCTGGGCCGGCTGGGCTGGGCCGCACAGGGAGGAGCCCAGGTAAGCTTCTCCCTTTATTTATTTTCTGTTTTCTGTTTTTATTTAATATATCTGCAACTTTGTTGAATTAAATAAAATACCTAGGCAACTCCAAAAATCACCAAACTACTCCTGGTCCAAAGTTGGATTATTTCCAACATGAAACATTTTAGTTTGGAGATATTTGAGCATTTAAATATTTTATATTATTTTAAATGCCCAAATTCAAATAGCTATGATTTAATTCAAAACCCTAGGATGGCCTAGAAAAATGTGCACCACTTTTGGCAGAGGTTCTGAACCAAGGCAAAAATGATGGGCATTTTAGAAGGGCATTTCAGGTTCATTGAAAATTATTTTAGTAAACCCTAGTTGGTTTCAGAGGGGACTGGGGGTTCTGTCATCCCCATTTCAAGTTTCTGATGAATGAGTAAACATGATGCAACACTCTAATGCATGACTAGCTAGGGTGTGACAACTCACCCCCACTCAAAAGAATCTCGTCCCGAGATTTGGGTTCCTCCGGGAAGAAGGCGGGATACTCGAGTCGAAGACGATCCTCCCTTTCCCAAGTTGCTTCATCTTCAGAATGGTGCGACCATTGAATTTTGAGAAACTTGATGTTATGACGTCGCGTGGTACGTTCGGCTTGATCGAGGATAAGAATGGGGTACTCTCGATATGTAAGATCATCTTGGAGATCAAGCGTTTCGTGGTCCACTTCACGGATAGGATCCGAGAAGCAACGCCTGAGTTGAGAAACGTGGAAGACATCGTGAACTCTGGAGAGATGCGGAGGTAGTTCCAACTGGTAGGCAACTTCTCCTCGTTTGGCAAGAATGCGAAAAGGTCCAATGTAACGAGGAGCCAATTTGCCTTTGATACCGAAACGATGGGTTCCCTTCAGAGGGGTGACCCGAAGGTAAGCCTTCTCGTCAACCTCAAAAGTCATAGCCTTATGTTTTCGGTCATATTGACTCTTTTGACGGGATTGGGATGTTTTCAACTTTTCACGAACGATTCGAACTTGTTCTTCTGCTTCCTGAATCATATCCGGGCCAAAGAATTGTCTTTCCCCGGTTTCTGACCAGTTAAGGGGTGTTCGACATCGCCGTCCATAGAGAACTTCAAAAGGGGCTTTACCCAAGCTAGATTGATAGCTGTTGTTATAAGCGAATTCGGCAAATGGAAGGCACTTCTCCCAGTCCATTCCGAAAGAGATAACAGAGGCTCGAAGCATGTCTTCTAGAATTTGGTTGACGCGTTCCACTTGACCACTTGACTGAGGGTGGAAAGCGGTGCTAAAGGAGAGACGGGTTCCCATAGCATTTTGGAAACTTTCCCAAAATCGAGAGGTGAAGAGACTTCCTCGATCCGAATTGATTTCCAAAGGAACACCATGGAGGGACACTATTCGGGAGATGTATAAGTCTGCTAGCTGGCTAGCGGTTATACTCTCATGAACAGGTAAGAAATGAGCTACTTTGGAAAGACGATCGACCACGACGAAAATAGCATTATTCCCCCTTTTGGTCCTGGGAAAACCGGTGATGAAATCCATACGAATTTTATCCCATTTCCATTCAGGAATAGCTAAGGGTTGAAGGGTGCCAGCAGGCCGTTGATGCTCTGCTTTTACTCGACGACAGACGTCGCAATTAGCAATATACTGAGCGATTTCTCTCTTCATCCTAGTCCACCAGAACCTCTGGCGTAGGTCCTGATACATCTTAGTACTACCGGGATGAATGGTGAGAGGGGATTCATGAGCTTCCTTAAGGATCAATCGCCTCAGGTTGCGCACCTTGGGAACCACTAGTCGATTCCCGAAGTATACGACTCCTTGATCATTAACGGAGAAGCAATTCGCAATTCCTTTCTGAATGTTCCTCTTGATGCGGGAGATTCCCGGATCTACCTTCTGTGCTTTGATAATTTGATCCGTAAGGGTAGGTTTTGCCACCAAGGTGGAGAGAAAACCTTGAGGTACAATGTGAAGGTTAAGCTTCCGAAATTCCTCATGGAGAAGCGGTTGACTTTGTTGTAACATCAGGTTGTTACAATAAGATTTACGACTTAGCGCATCAGCCATGACGTTGGCTTTCCCTGGGGTGTAGGTTATTCCTAAGTCGAAGTCTGTGATCAATTCAACCCAACGTCTTTGCCTAAGATTCAGATCCGGTTGGGTGAAGATGTACTTCAGACTTTGGTGATCAGTGAATATTTCGCAACGATTACCGAGGAGGTAATGTCGCCAGGTCTTAAGTGCATAGACTACGGCTGCAAGTTCTAAATCATGAGTAGGATAATTCTCCTCATGTGGGTGCAATTGCCGTGAAGCGTAAGCAATTACGTGTCGATCTTGTATAAGAATGCAACCTAGTCCTTGTCGCGAGGCGTCGCAGTAGATAACAAAGTCCTTGGAGAAGTCTGGCGGTACCAGCACGGGAGCAGAAGTCAGGCGTCTTTTCAGTTCCTGAAAGCTGTGCTCACATTGTGGAGTCCATTCGAACTTCTTATCTTTCTTGAGGAGTTCGGTTAGAGGTTTAGCAACTTTGGAGAAGTTCTCGACAAAGCGACGACAATAGCTCGCTAAGCCCAGAAAACTCCGAACTTGCTTAACCGATTCAGGTGGAGTCCAATCAAGGACGGCTTGAACTCGCTCAGGGTTAACAGCAATACCTTTACCAGATATTACATGACCCAGATAGGTCACTTCTGACAACCAGAATTCACACTTAGAGAATTTGGCATAAAGGCGATGCTCTCGAAGTTTCTTCAACACTAGCCTTAGATGTTCGGCATGTTCTTCCTTGTTCTTGGAGTAGATGAGTATATCATCGAGATAAACTACGACGAATTTATCCAAATACTCCATGAAGATTGAGTTCATTAACCGAGAAAAGGTGGCTGGAGCGTTGGTTAAACCGAAAGACATGACGGTGTACTCGTATTGGCCATAACGAGTAACAAAGGCCGTTTTAGGAATGTCCTCGTTTCTGATTTTGATTTGATGGTAGCCCAACCTCAAATCCATCTTGGAGAAGACTGAGGATCCAGCGAGCTGATCATACAGATCGTTGATCCTGGGAAGTGGATATTTGTTTTTGATTGTGACCAAATTGACAGGTCGGTAATCAACAACCATCCGGTCCGTACCATCCTTCTTCTTGACGAATAGGACGGGGCAAGCCCACGGAGATGAACTAGGTCGGACGAAACCCTTTTTCAAGGATTCATCGAGTTGTTTCTTAAGCTCGGCTAGTTCTAGGGGTGCCATCTTATAAGGTCTTCTAGCAATCGGAACGGTTCCTGGAATGAGGTCTATTACGAACTCAACATCCCTGTCAGGTGGAATACCTGGCAATTCCTCTGGAAAGACATCTGGGCAGTCACGGACTACCGGAACGTCCTCAAGATCTGGCAAAGGGCTGGCGTTAAGAGAATATAGTTGTCGCTTGGCTATTCGAGTCAAAACATTGACTATCTTGCCCGAAGGGTGGGTGAGTTGAACAGTCCTAGAGAAGCAATCAATTTTGGCATGATGAGCTGACATCCAGTCCATACCCAAAATGATATTAATATCTGAAGATTTAAGGGCTATCAAAGATGCGAGGAAAACAAGTCTGTCGACTTGGATTTCATTTCCATGGCTTACTCTAGAAGTTTGCCATTTGGATCCCGGAGTTTGAATTACCATAGAGGATGGCAAGTCACAGAATGCAACGTTATGCAAACGAGCATAATTTTCAGATATAAAAGAATGAGAGGCTCCTGTATCGAAAAGAACAGATGCCGGGTGGCAATTAACAAGAAGCGTACCGAGAACGACGTTGGGATCCTCTTGAGCTTCTTCGGCAGAGATACAGTTGACATGGCCACGTGAAGCGGTGACCGGTTTAGCATGAAACACTTTTCCTGTCGGCTTGCCACGGCCAACAGCTTTAGCAGATTGATTGGGGTTGGTCTGGGGACACTCACGCATATAGTGACCAGATTCCCCACACTTGAAACAAGTCACGGAACTGGTACGTGGAGGAGCATTATTGGTTGGACCCCCATAGGGCTTGGCCGGTGCAGACTGTTGAACGGGGCGAGGCGCCTGGAAAGATGGCCTCGGTGTGAACCTGGGTGGCAGGGCGGTGTTGGGTACCCACACGCGGCGCTTCTGAGGACCAGCACCGGATGAGGAACCCATGTCACGTCCATGCTTGCGTGTTGCGTCGTAGTCAGTCTGACCAGTTTCAGCACTGATGGCTTTGTTGACAAGTTTCGAAAAAGATGTGCACTCATGCAGACGGAGGTCGCGGCGAAGCTCAGGACTAAGGCCCTTGCGGAACCTTGCTTGCTTCTTGGCGTCAGTAGAAACTTCCTTGGTTGCATATCGTGCAAGATTACCAAACTCCCTGCTATAGACATCCACAGAAAGTCGGCCTTGGGTGAAATTGCAAAATTCTTCATGCTTACGGTCCATGAGACCCTCCGGAATGTGATGTTCCCGGAAAGCCTCACTGAACTCAGCCCAAGTTGTGACATGGCCTGCTGGGCGCATAGCTCCATAATTCTCCCACCATAGACTGGCGGGGCCTTCAAGATGATATGCGACAAAGGTGACCTTGTCAGCCTCCGCTACCAGCGCGGAACGCAGCTTGTGAGAGATACTGCGAAGCCAGTCATCAGCGTCGAGAGCCTCGACGGAGTGGTGGAACGTGGGTGGATGCAATTTGATAAAATCACTGAGTGACACCACGTTAGCCCTCTGATGGTGTGCTATATTCTGTTCAATACGCTCCAACAAACGGTTTGTCTCCCGCTTGTTTCTCTCGGCTTCCATCATCACCTCGGCTAGTGAAGGAGGATGAGGCAGAGTTTCATTTCTGGCTTCACTGCCTTCGGCCTGCTCTTGGGAAGCAGGGTTAGCGTGCGTGTTGACCATCCTAGGTAAACAAGACAATGATTTAGTCAGGATGGTAAAATTCCGACATAGGGTACATAATGTAAGGAATAACTCGGAATGCAAGATGATCATCCGTATGACATGGTAGATACAGAAACTGCTTCTTTATTCCATTGTCATACACACCATACAGGTTTAGTACAAGACCAAGCAAGTACTAATACGGTGAAAAGAGGATTACATCTCATCGGAGGCATCTCAAGCTCCTATACATTATTTTTCTACATCTCCGGAAGGAGTACAAACTAGGTCATATCCCACGAGTCACGCGGGACGATAGATGACACAGCTAGTGCGAACTAGTGATGCTACCCCCTAACTCAGACCGATCCGTAGTAGTCCTCGTAGAAGTCACCTCCATAGCCTGGAAGTTCAACATGATCATCCGGAAACAGACGGTCTCGCGGAGCTTGTGGACCATAGGGGCTAGGATGAGGCCTTGGACCAACAAACGGTGGCCTGCGGGGACCGCGAGGTGGGGTGATGCCTCCTACATCATGCCAAACCATCATGTCCGGCAGAGCAGATCTCACAGGATAGAGATCGCGCATATCTGAATATCCAGCTTGCACCGCCGGTGCGAACCGAGTCAAAGTGGCCCAGTGGTCAGCACGGGTATTGAAGAGCTCTAACCTTAAGGCCCGATTTTCACGGTCCTTATCCTCGAGCATCTCAGCAGTGGTGCGAGTCCGTGAATCCTCCTGAGTGGAGTCAGCATAGATAGCCTGGAGATATCCTTGTGCTCCCGGAAGTGATCCTGGCATATACCGGAAATCAGAGTCCCGAAACAGACCAGATCTGACTCGCATAATGGTCATCATAGAGTAGGCGGCGTCCTGCACAGCCATCTCAATAGTAACCCCGAGTCCATAGGAGCAGTGAAGAGGCTCAGTGGATCCAGGATAAGATGGAAATATCCTGACAGTGCAGAGATACTGGCTTTGGTTAAAGTCTCGGAATTGCTCTTCGACCGTGTACTCAGGATACCAGCGATATCCAGCCTCAATCATTACCCTGACCAACTTAGCAGTATGGCCGGGTACATCTAGGCATCGAGTCAGGCGAACCACTTGATTGAGGTCGCGAGTGGCCATCTGAAAGCATAATCATAATGCAAAGGCATTAGAATTTCTAGCAAAATTTCGGCAGCATAACAGCTGTAAATGCTCAAAAAGGATATTGAGACATTTGACAAAGGATTTCGTACACACTCAACATCATCATATCAAGTTCTGGAACCATTCCATCAACATAATGTGGTAGTAGAACTGAACTAGGCTGATAACCATCAAACTCATAAGGTACTACTGATCAGTAACACGTGATCCTGATAGAGAGAACAGATCCTAATTCCTTAACCCCCGGTGGAAGAATGGACTGACTCAGATCAGAAAGTCATAAGGTATAAGGAGTAAAAAGAGCCTTACGTTCCAACCCACAAACAATTCCCCTACATATAACTAAAGAATTTCTAGACTCAACATCGACCAGTTTGGCTTGGAGAACCTACAGGCAGTCCGGCTCTGATGCCAATGCTGTCAGGACCCCGACTCGATGTCACATCGATCTAGCTGGTAACACCTCATATCACTTTGCGGCCTCACGCACGGTATTCCCACGGGTGTCGTCTTACCTTTTCCCGGGACCGTTTGCGCCTTTTGGCTCACGTATATGATAGTGTCGCTAGCATCCATATGATAAAGAGCCCGGGCTGACATGACTAGTCGTAAACCCAAAGTGGCACAGACTTACAGGGACAGGCATCCATGACCCAGCTTCGAACGTGTCGGTCATCAGCAAGTGGGTCCGGGCTGTAGCACTGGGCTAGCAGGACTCCGGTACTCAAAGCGTGACATTTCCCCGAAGGGACAGACACAGGAACGAAGAAGGACACATGCCGGCCAGCCTAAGTGTTCCAGAGCAGTAGCAAGCTACCATGGCTCAGCGGTAACACTAGGAGACATTTCCCGGTAAGAGAGGCTACTAAAGATAAACAACTAGATAGTCAGACCCCACACATACCAAGCATTTCAATCATACAGACAATATGCTCGATATGTGCAAATACAACGAAGCATCACAACATGACTCTATGACACAAGTACTTTATTTAAGGCTCAGGGAGCCATACATATCATACACACAAAGGTACGGGTCTCACGACCCAACATACAAGTCATACAATCATACAGGCCAGCAGCGGAAGTACTTTGTCTGGGTACAGACAACTAGTAAAATAAAATAGGCTTGGAAGCCTAACTATACTACATGGTCCATCACAAGCTCAGGGTCACCACCTGGGTCCTTAGCCTACTCGTTGATGTCAACGTCTACATAGAACCCATCAGAAGGGGTTGCAGCGTCTTCTATAAAAATGTAGATTATAGCAACATGAGTACAAAAGTACTCAGCAAGACTTACATCAGATCCTACATACATGCATAGTATCAAGAAGGGTTGGTGGAGTTATTGCAGCAAGCTAGCTTTGACTCTTGGCTAGACTATCCTACGATACTCCAACTTGAAATAGTTTTGCGCACACGAGTCCACTATTCACCACTTCAATACACTACCGAGGATCCACCTCCGTCTTCCTACGGAAGAGCCATCCTCGGCACTCACACTTATCTTGAGGCTTTTAATAGTATCCATTTACTTGTCTATGAACTGTATAGGCAACCAAGTAGTCCTTTACCGCGGACGCGGCTATTCGAATAGATCATATTAACCCTGCAGGGGGTACTTCTTCATACACGCTCTCACCACTTACCGTCGTTTACACGACATGTACTCGGCAACCTTCAAGCGGAAGCCCAACGTGGGTGTCGGCCACGACCTACCTAATCATCTAAGCCTCCAGTCCAGGTTTATCGCCTATTCAGGTTCCATCCGCAAGGAGTCCGGCCGAGGTTTCCCATACGGCCCCGAACGATGTGAACAGGGTTCCCGAGATACCTAACGGGTATTCGGTACACCGTGCCACGTACCTACCGCATCACAGCCCACCCCTACGGTCAGCGCTGTCCACGGCCTCCAGTAGGCTACAAACACCAGAAACTACTTGCAACTCCTGGACGGAGAACTAGGGTGAATAAGAAGTCGAGAGGGTCCATTGGTTTCGGGCCCAATGCATGGTAGTAGCTGATTCTTAAATCACACATACAGATCTCAGTGCTTAAGGTCGGCTTCAATGAAACAACCCACCATGTACTCCTACATGGCCTCTCATCGATACCTTTACCAAATCGTGTTCACCACACCACTCTCATTACCGACATAATCATTTCACTCTAGCCCATCCCCAGATGAACCAGACCTGACACGACTCTAAGCATAGCAGGCATAGCAAGGTAGGAACAACACATACATATGGCTCAATCAACTCCTACACATGCTAGTGGGTTTCATCTAGTTACTGTGGCAATGACAGGTCATGCAGAGGAAATGGGTTCAACTACCGTAGCACACAGCAGTTTGAATCGCGTTGTCTTTATGCAGTAAAAGAGAGCAGGAGCGAGAACATGGGATTGTATCGATATGATCAAATGGTTGGTTGCTTGCCTGATGGTTCGTTGCACGGATACGGTTCTTCGCTAGGGTAAACAGGGTACTCCTCGGGAACAGATCCTGTCGCAAAGGACATCGATACACAAACATTACCAAACAATATGCAACAATATGATGCATGCATGAAACATGGCAATATGAGTGTGTTGGGCTAATGCAACTAAAACCAGAAGTGTTTGAACAAATTTGAATCAAAGATTCAAATTTCAAATTCAAATATGGCCTTTTAAAGTGCTTTTCCTTGTTCTGATTAAAACATCAATTTAACTTGTTTGATCATGCATGAAAATAGTACAGATGGATAGATTGGATTTTTCTGATCATTTTTCATATATAATTTGTCCAATTTGGAGTTACAGAATAAAAGTTATGAATTTTTGAAGTTTAAATAATATTCTGGAATTTCCTGATTTAATTTAAATCCAGAAATTCAATTACTGCGTCAGCCTGACGTCACAGTGGCATCAGCAGGTCAACAGAGCTGGCTCGGGTCAAACCTGACGTGTGGGGTCCACACGTCAGTGACACAGGGCTAATCCCGCGTTGACCCGGGCTGGTTAGCTTTGACTAGGCCCTGGGGCCCACTTGTCAGCGTCAGTAGGTGGGGGGTTAGTGGCTAATTAACTCGGCCACGTCAGCTCGCCGGAGTTCTGGCCGGCGGCGACCATCAGCGCGGCGGCGAGAGTGGTTTTGGTCGTTTCGGCCACCAAATGGACCGCGGAGGCCACCGGAATGGAGCTGAGGACAACCCGCAGCTCTTGGCGGAGCCCGTTGGGGTCGGGGTGGCCGGAGTCGACGGCGGCAAGCTCGGCTGCGGCGGCCGGGGTTCGGTCGTGCACGGGAACGGTGTTGCAGGGCGTTAGGGGGGGTGTTGGAGCGTGCTACGTGCTCCTAGTGAGATGTGGAGCACGATGGCGTGCTCGGTTGGGCGCTACGGCGATCGTGGCCACGACGGCGACATCGCCGGTGGCGTGAAGCTCTCGGCCGAGGTGGGGCTAGGGCCTAGGGGTCGGGAGAGAGCAGGGGAGAAGGGGGAAACGCTCCGGGGGCTCACCGCGGTTGCAGTGGGCGTCGAAGCGGGCTCGGGGACGCGTCGGAGACGACGAATTTGACGGCGACGATGATCGGAGCCCGAAGAGGGGAACGGCGACGTGGCGGCGATGCAGGGCTTCCGGGGACCCGTGGAGCGGTGGGGAGGAAGAGGGAGTCGAGGCGGAGCTTCTGAGCTTGTCGGGGGAGCGAGGGGTGGTCGGAGACGGTGGCTAAGGCGAACGGCGGCGACGGTGAGCTTCGGCCGTGAGAGAGAGAGGGTGAGGGAGAGCCGGGGGAGAGTGAATGGGGTGTCGGCGAGGTCGGGGCGACGACCAGAAGACGATCCACGCGGCGCAACGGCGACCAGGGCGATGCAGAGAGGCTGGGTGGTGCGTGGCGAGCTCGGGCGCGCCATGCTCACCTCCCTGCCTGCTCTGGCGAGGGGAAGCAGCTGGCTGGCACGGGCCAGCATAGTGCTGGGCCGGCTGGGCTGGGCCGCACAGGGAGGAGCCCAGGTAAGCTTCTCCCTTTATTTATTTTCTGTTTTCTGTTTTTATTTAATATATCTGCAACTTTGTTGAATTAAATAAAATACCTAGGCAACTCCAAAAATCACCAAACTACTCCTGGTCCAAAGTTGGATTATTTCCAACATGAAACATTTTAGTTTGGAGATATTTGAGCATTTAAATATTTTATATTATTTTAAATGCCCAAATTCAAATAGCTATGATTTAATTCAAAACCCTAGGATGGCCTAGAAAAATGTGCACCACTTTTGGCAGAGGTTCTGAACCAAGGCAAAAATGATGGGCATTTTAGAAGGGCATTTCAGGTTCATTGAAAATTATTTTAGTAAACCCTAGTTGGTTTCAGAGGGGACTGGGGGTTCTGTCATCCCCATTTCAAGTTTCTGATGAATGAGTAAACATGATGCAACACTCTAATGCATGACTAGCTAGGGTGTGACAATAACTTGATTGAGTGATCATAGTACTGGTACTCCCTATAATACCTACTACTATGCCCTAACCTGCTTGAGTAGAGTAGTAGTGGAGTAGGATTTTGCTCTACTACTAGCACTGGAGGAGTAGTATATTCTAATATAAAACAATTACAAACTTCAATGCCTGAGCGTGGAACGATTATGATCCTCAATCGGTGCTAACTCCAATCCCCAGCAAACGTTCGCTGGGAGACATGGCAGTTGCAAATGCCCGCAACGCAGTTACAGTACGTTTGTAAGGGTGGCGCTTTTGTCAAATACTATAGCTTAAAAACAGGCCACGTCGGATGAAAATCTGACGGTTACGTGGGATTGACCATGATTGAGCTCTTGGCGAACAATCGCTAGATATCATTACTAAAAAAAGGTTAAAACACCCAGGGCTATAACTTGCACCGGGTGACCACTAACAATGATACTAACATAGTTGTAAAATGGTCAAAGACCATGTCTACGTGGTGTTTGGAATTATATGCAAAAAAAATTGCAAGATGCCCGTGCATTGCACGGAACATCAAGTTGCATTTTTTACAAAACACCTATTGTGATTGACCCATGCAGGAGTAATCCCATGTGTAAAAAGTAATGATATCTCGAGAATTTTATCGGAAAATGGTATCTCGACCATTTCATTAAAAAAATGATATCTCGAGAAAGATGATAGATAAGGTGAGGAGGAGTGGGGCGTGGTGGTGACTGGTGGTCGGACTAGTGGAGGCATGGGGATGGACGGCGCCGGCAGCGACCATGATGCCAGCTTGTTCCATAGATTTCCTTTTTTAATTGCTCAGCAACGAAGTTGTGGGATATAAGGATGAACGAGGCAAGGCCTTATTTGTAAATGTGGAGAGAGGTGCGGGTATCTTTTGTATAAATGTCATAGTTTACTCTCCGTCCGTCAGATATAGATCGGACAGTCTATATTATAAGATGGCAGGCACACCATCATCACCAACTCGGTTTTTTCTCTACTCCTACTCCTATAAAAGACTCATCTGGTTATGATGGAAGCGAGTAGGCGTGTTCAGCCGGGTGTGCAGTGGACGGCGTTGTACTATTCGATTTGTTATAAAAAACAAAGAAGAGTAGTAGAGATAGAGATAAGAGTAGAGATAGAGACTTAGGGAGGAGCACCATGATACGTCTCCATCGTATCTATAATTTTTGATTGTTCCATGCCAATATTCTACCACTTTCATATACTTTTGGCAACTTTTTATATTGTTTTTGGGACTAACATATTGATCCATTGCCCAGTGCCAGTTCTTGTTTGTTGCATGTTTTATGTTTCGCAGAAACCCAATATCAAACGGAGTCCAAACAGGATAAAAACGGAAGGAGATCATTTTTGGAAGATTTATGATTTTTGGGAAGAAAAACCAACGCGAGATGGTGCCCGAGGGGGCCACGAGGCAGGGGGGCGCGCCCCTGACCCTCATGGGCACCCTGTAAGGTGGGTTGATGCTCTACTTTTGCCGCAAGAAAGCAATTTTTCGGAGAAAAATCTGGGCGAAGGTTTCAATCCAATCGGAGTGACGGA
The DNA here is from genome assembly GCF_018294505.1 of Triticum aestivum. Taxonomy (NCBI): domain Eukaryota; kingdom Viridiplantae; phylum Streptophyta; class Magnoliopsida; order Poales; family Poaceae; genus Triticum; species Triticum aestivum. The sequence continues at coordinate 249,319,420 of NC_057804.1, read as the reverse complement.
TCTCCGGATATAAAGAAACGGTGAAAGGCCAGAATCTGAGAGGGCGGAAACAGAGAGAGACAGAGAGACAGATCCAATATCGGAGGGGCTCTCACCCCTCCCACGCCATGGGAGCCAAGTACCAGAGGGGAAACCATTCTCCCATCTAGGGAGAAGGTCAAGGAAGAAGAATAAGGGGGGCTCTCTCCCCCTCGCTTCCGGTGGCGCCGCAGTGCCACCGGGGGCCATCATCATCACCGCGATCTACACCAACAACTTCACCGCCCTCATCACCAACTCTTCCCCCCTCTATGCAGCGGTGTGACCTCTCTTTTACCCACTGTAATCTCTACTTAAACATGGTGCTCAACGCTATATATTATGTCCCAATGATGTATGGCTATCTTATGATGTTTGAGTAGATCTGTTTTGTCCTATGGGTTAATTGACGATCATGATTGGTTTGAGTTGCATGTTTTATTATTGTTGTTGTCCTATTGTGCCCTCCGTGTCACGAAAGCGTGAGGGATTCCCGTTGTAGGATGTTGCAATATGTTCATGATTCGCTTATAGTGGGTTGCTTGAGTGACAGAAGCATAAACACGAGTAAGCGGGTTGTTGCGTATGGGATAAAGGGGACTTGATGCTTTAATGCTATGGTTGGGTTTTACCTTAATGATCTTTAGTAGTTGTGAGTGCTTTCTAGAGTTCCAATCATAAGTGCATATGATCGAAGAAGACAAAGTATGTTAGCTTATGACTCTCCCTCATATAAAATTGCAATAGTGATTACCGTTCTAGTTATCGATTGCCTAGGGACAAATAACTTTCATGTGACAAAAAGCTCCCTATTAAAACTAACTTAGTTCTGTCTTCATCTAAATATCCCCTACTTTTCTTTAGGTGCTCTTTATTATCTTGCAAACCTATCCAACAACACCTACAAAGTCCTTCTAGTTTCATAGTTGTTCTAGGTAAAGCGAACGTCAAGCATGCGTAGAGTTGTATCGGTGATCGATAGAACTTGAGGGAATATTTGTTCTACCTTTATTTCCTCATTGGGTTCGACACTCTTACATATCGAAAGAGGCTACAATTGATCCCCTATACTTGTGAGTTATCAAGACCTTTTTCTGGCGCAGTTGCCGGGGAGTCATAGAGTGGGGTGAATATTCTTGTGTGTGCTTGTTTGCTTTATCACTAAGTAATTTTTATTTGCTGTTCTAAGTTGTTCTCTATCTTTAGTTATGGATATGGAACACGAAATACCAAAAAAAATAGGTGTACTTGCTACTCGCGGAGATGGGGAACCTCCTAAAACCCTCGATGCTGGTTATGTGAAAAAATATTATGTACTACTTTAATAATCCTGAGAAAATATTATGTTATGGGAGACACGTTGGATCAATGTGAATACTTTAGGGATTATTGCTTGGTATGCTCGGGAACTATGCTTGAGATATGATTATACTTGTTGCTCTAGGATGAAGGCTCCACACCTTCCCTTTTCATGCAAATTTAATGATGATAAAACCTTGGCTTCTTATGCTAATGGTATATATGATTACTATGATGTGGAGTAAATAGAAGAATTCGTTGCTTTTATGGGTGCTTATGAAATTGAATCTTCGTTTAAAGAGTGTGAAAATCTTGATGATGCTGTTTAGAGACCTGAAAATTATGCTATACTTAAATATTGCTATGAGAATTATGAATTCAATTCCGATATTGATGCATTTATTGAGGAAGTCTCTGTTGTCCATGAACAGACTAATATTTTGCAGGAGTCTATGGAAGAAGAAATTATTGAAACTATCAGCTCATTGGATGAAAAAGATGATGAGGAGAGCGAAGAACAAAAGGAGGAAGAGCGGATTAGCTACCCATGTCCACCTTCTAATGAGAGTAACTCTTCAACTCATACATTGTTTAATTCCCCTTTGTGCTTACCGAAGGATGATTGCTATGATGATTGTTATGATCCCGTTGATTCTCTTGAAATACCCCTTTTTTATGATGCTTGCTATGCTTGTGGCCAAGATGCCAATATGAATTATGCTTATGGAGATGAACTTGCTATAGTTCCTTATGTTAAATATGAAATTGTTGCTATTTCACCCACGCATGATAGTCCTATTATATTTTTTGAATCCTCCCGACTACACTATATCGGAGAAGTTTGTGCTTATTAAGGATTATATTGATGGGTTGCCTTTTACCATTCCACATGATAATTTTGATGATTGTGATATGGATGTGGTTGCTGCTCCTACTTGCAATTATTATGAGAGAGGAACTATATCTCCACCTCTCTATGTTTCCAATATGATAAAATTGCAAGAAACTGCTTATACTATGCGTTGGCCTTTACTAGGTGTGCACGAATTGTTCTTTTATGACATGCCGATGCATAGGAAGAGAGTTAGACTTCATTGTTGCATGATATATGTTACTGTGTGCTCACTACTAAATTACAAATCATTGTTAATTAAAATTGGCTTTGATATACCTTGGGATCCGGGTGGATTCATTACTTGAGCACTATATGCCTAGCTTAATGGCTTTAAAGAAAGCGCTGCCAGGGAGACAACCCAGAAGTTTTAGAGAGTCATTTATTTTTGTTGAGTGCTTTTATATAGTTTAAAAACAAAAAAATGGGAACCCAAAACTTTTCAAAAAGGAAAGTGAAAGTGAGAGAGACAAGCATTGTTGAAGTGGGAGAGCTCCTTGAACGTTCTTCATGCTCACGAAAACTTTGTGAATCTTAATTACAGAAACTTTTCATCAAAAATAATTATCCCCTTATACAATTTCATTGTATTATAAAAATAATGTTCCAATGTTTTGCCTTTAGGATGTTTACAATGCTTGTTGGTTTGTACGGTGCCCGACAGAAACTTTGGTTGTAGTGCGCGATTTTACAATTTTTTATTGGAATGTCAAACGGTTCTGATTCTTTTGGCACTGTCTTGCTGTACAAATTTTTTATTTTTCCTAATTTTGGTAGAGTTCTTGGAGTACCAGCAGTATGGTGAATTTTCAGATTGCTATAGACTGTTCTGTTTTTGATAGATTTTGTTTTTGATGCATAGTTTGCTTGTTTTGATGAAACTATCAATTTCTAGTCAGTGGATTAAGCCATGGAAAATCTATATTACAGTAGACATAATGCAAAAACAAAATATGAATTGGTTTGCAATAGTACCTAGAGTAGTTATTTTCTTTATTATACTAACGGATCTTACCGAGTTTTCTGTTGAAGTTTTGTGTGGATGAAGTGTTTGATCGAGGAGGTCTCGATATGAGGAAAAGGAAGAGAGGCAAGAGCTCAAGCTTGAGAATTCTCAAGGCACCCCAGGTAAATATTCAAGGAGACTCAAGCGTCTAAGCTTGGGAATGCCCCGGAAGGCATCCCCTCATTCTTCAACAAGTATCGGTATGTTTTCGGATTCGTTTCGTTCATGCGATATGTGCAAATCTTGGAGCATCTTTTGCATTTAGTTTTCACTTTTATTTTATGCACCATGCTGGTATGAGATAGTCCATGGTTGATTTATAGAATGCTCATTGCACTTCACTTAAATATTTTGAGTATGGCTTTATAGAATGCTTCATGTTCTTCACTTATATGATTTGAAGTCTGGATTGCCTGTTTCTCTTCAGATAGAAAACCGCCATTTGTAGAATGCTCTTTTGCTTCACTTATATTTGTTAGAACGTGGCATATCTTTTGTATAAAGAATTAAACTCTCTTGCTTCACTTATATCTATTTAGAGAGATGACAGAAATTGGTCATTCACATGGTTAGTCATAAAATCCTACATAAACTTGTAGATCGCTGAATATGATATGTTTGATTCCTTGCAATAGTTTTGCGATATAAAGGTGGTGATATTAGAGTCATGCTAGTGGGTAGTTGTGGATTATAGAACTACTTGTGTTGAAGTTTGTGATTCCCGTAGCATGTACGTATGGTGAACCGTTGTGTAACGAAGTTGGAGCATGAGGTATTTATTGATTATCTTCCTTATGAGTGGCGGTCGGGACGAGCGATGGTCTTTTCCTACCAATCTATCCCCCTAGGAGCATGCGTGTAGTACTTTGTTTTGATGACTAATAGATTTTTGCAATAAGTATGTGAGTTCTTTATGACTAATGTTGAGTCCATGGATTATACGCACTCTCACCCTTCCATCATTGCTAGCCTCTTCAGTACCGTGCATTGCCATTTCTCACCTCAGGAGTTGGTGAAAACTTGTGCATCCAAACCCCCTGATATGATATGCTCTATCACACATAAGCCTCCTTATATCTTCCTCAAAACAGCCACCATACCTACCTATTATGGCATTTCCATAGCCATTCCGAGATATATTGCCATGCAACTTCCATCATCATCATTTACATGACTTGAGCATTCATTGTCATATTGTCTTGCAAGATCCTAAGATAGCTAGCATGATGTTTTCATGGCTTGTCCGTTTTTTCATGTCATTGCTATGCTAGATCAATGCACATCCCGGTACACCGCTGAAGGCATTCATATAGAGTCATATCTTTGTTCTAGTATCGAGTTGTAATATTGAGTTGTAAGAAAATAAAGTGCGATGATCATCATTATAGAGCATTGCCCCATAGAAAATAAAAAAATTAAAAAAAAGAGAGGCCAAAGAAGCCTAAATAAAAAAGGGGGCCAAAGAAGCCCGCCCAAAAAAATAAAAAAAGAAGGGGAAATGTTACTATCCTTTTACCACACTTGTGCTTCAAAGTAGCACCATGTTCCTCATATAGAGAGTCTCCTATATTGTCACTTTCATATACTAGTGGGAATTTTCATTATAGAACTTGGCTTGTATATTCCGACGATGGGCTTCCTCAAATGCCCTAGGTCTTCATGAGCAAGCAAGTTGGATGCACACCCACTTAGTTTCAGTTTGAGCTTTCATAGACTTATAGCTCTTAGTGCATCTGTTGCATGGCATTCCCTACTTCTCGCATTGACATCAATTGATGGGCATCTCCATAGCCCGTTGATTAGCCTTGTCGATGTTAGACTTTCTCCCTTTTTGTCTTCTCCACATAAACCTCCACCATCATATTCTATTCCACCTATAGTGCTATATCCATGGCTCATGCTCATGTATTGCGTGAAAGTTGAAAAGGTTTGAGAACGTCAAAAGTATGAAACAATTGCTTGGGTTGTCATTAGGGTTGTGCATGATTTGAATATTCTGTGTGATGAAGATGGAGCATAGCCAGACTATATGATTTGTAGGGATAACTTTCTTTGGCCATGTTGTTTTGAAAAGACATGATTGCTTTATGAGTACGCTCGAAGTATTATCGTTTTTATGTCAAATGATAGACTATTGCTTTGAATCACTCGTTCTTAATATTCATGCCATGATTAGATATATGATCAAGATTATGCTAGGTAGCATTCCACATCAAAAATTATCTTTTTTATCATTTACCTACTCGAGGATGAGCACGAATTAAGCTTGGGGATGCTGATACATCTCCATCGTATCTATAATTTTTGATTGTTCCATGCCAATATTCTACAACTTTCATATACTGTTGGCAACTTTTTATATTATTTTTGGGACTAACATATTGATCCAATGCCCAGTGCCAGTTCCTGTTTGTTGCATGTTTTATGTTTCGCAGAAACCCAATATCAAACGGAGTCCAAACGGGATGAAAACGGATGGAGATCATTTCTGGAATATTTATGATTTTTGGGAAGAAAAACCAACGCGAGACAGTGCCCGAGGGGGCCACGAGGCAGGGGGGCGCGCCCCTGACCCTCATGGGCACCCCATAAGGCGGTTGATGCTCTACTTTTGCCGCAAGAAAGCTAATTTTCGGAGAAAAATTTGGGCGAAGATTTCAATCAAATCGGATTTATGGATCTCCGGGTATAAAAGAAACGGTGAAAGGGCAGAATCTGAGAGTGCAGAAACAGAGAGAGACAAAGAGACAGATCCAATCTCGGAGGGGCTCTCGCGCGTCCCACACCATGGGAGCCAAGGACCAGAGGGGAAACCCTTCTCCCATCTAGGGAAAAGGTCAAGGAATAAGAAGAAGAAGAAGAGGGGGGCTCTCTCCCCCTCACTTCCGGTGGGGCTGGAGTGCCACCGGGGGCCATCATCATCACCGTGATCTACACCAACAACTTCACCGCCCTCATCCCCAACTCTTCCCCCCTCTATGCAGTGGTGTAACCTCTCTTTTACCCGTTGTAATCTCTACTTAAACATGGTGCTCAACGCTATATATTATTTCCCAATGATGTATGGCTATCTTATGATGTTTGAGTAAATCCATTTTGTCCTATGGGTTAATTGATGATCGTGATTGGTTAGAGTTGCATGTTTTATTATTGGTGCTGTCCTATTATGCCCTCCGTGTCACGCAAGCATGAGGGATTCCCGCTGTAGGGTGTTGCAATATGTTCATGATTCACTTATAGTGGGTTTCCTGAGTGACATAAGCATAAACCCGAGTAAGGGGATTGTGGCGTATGGGATAAAGGGGACTTGATGCTTTAATGCTATGGTTGGGTTTTACCCTAATGATCTTTAGTAGTTGTGGATGCTTGCTAGAGTTCAAATCATAAGTACATATGATCCAAGAAGAGAAAGTATGTTAGCTTATGCCTCTCCCTCATATAAAATTGCAATAGTGATTATCGGTTTAGTTATTGAATGCCTATGGACAAATAACTTTCTCATGACAAAAAGCTCTCTATTAAAACTAACTTGTATCTTCATCTAAACAGCCCCTACTTTTTATTTATGTGCTCTTTATTATCTTGCAAACCTATCCAACAACACCTACAAAGTCCTTCTTGTTTCACACTTGTTCTAGGTAAAGTGAACGTCAAGCATGCGTAGAGTTGTATCGGTGGTTGATTCGGTGCTATTGAAATTTTGGGAGCGCACTCTCGCGACTGCTGGCAGTGACGAATTCATCGACGATGACTTCTTCCCCGACCTCGGCAACCTCTTCCTCAATGACATGGGCAACAACCTCAACGCCAACGGTGCTGCTCCCGTTGCAACGTATGTGTTTTTGTCCTTCCTGTTTGAAATCATGGTAGAATTCATGTTTCTACTCTGTATACTAGATTGTATATGTTCATATACTATGCTAGTCCACATGATTTGTTTCATCTCTGTTATAGCTGTCATGATTTATTTTGTGCTTATTCGAACTACATCTTGTAGTAACTTGCTCATATATTCAACTGGCGCAACGTCTCCTACAGCCACTCCCATTTCATGGACGGCCTGGTCAATGCGTCCAAGGAGCCCTTCGTCTACTGCTATCAATGCCCGATGCCGTTTTGGGGCTCGCCGGCGGACATAGTGCATCACCTCACGGATGCGTGCAGCGATCACTACTGGCCCTTGGCGAAGAACATCAAGTATGAGACGTGCTACCCGTTCACCGTGCCAGAGTCACTAGAGGATCACTGCCTCCTGCTAGTCTCGGAGGAGGACGGCAGCGTCTTCCTCTTAATCATTGGCACCGGCAAGGCCCGCGCAGGGGCGACGCCGTTGTCACTGACACTGACACGAGCCCGATGTATGGGTGCGTGCTCACTTTTACTACCTCTTAGAGGTATGTGGGCGGCGACACCGGCTCCATCATGCTGACTAGGACTGTGCCAAGTTGGGACCTTCCCTCCGATGTGAACATGGAAGACACATGGTATGATTGCCCCCCCCCCAACATAGTGCACGGGGACTCCAAGGAGTTTCACCTGGACATATGCATTACCAAGTTAAATGTTGATCATTAGTCTTCGCTCAATGTAATCCGTTGTCTAAGCATGTGGAGACTTCCATGCATGATCTTCCTCTATTGGAGTATCGCGCATGAATAAAAGTGTATCCATTTATGGTTTAGTCTAGAATCTTCCATGTATGAATTTTTACTACAGTACTGGTGAAATACTTACGATGAACCATTTCTTACATCTCCTCTGCCCCCTTCCAAGTCATCCTGATTTAATCCCTCTGTCTAGGTGTATAAGGGCATTGTTAATACTTAATAGTATAGCCAACTATTGACTATAAGAAAGTGTCATGTCATCTGTAGCCAACAGGTATAAGAATCGATACTCAAAAACTAATTCTTAAAGATCATTTCTTGAAAAGCACAATAAGTGTTATTTCTTCACAAGTTTTGGACGCAGGTTGAATAGTTGAACGATTTTGTTTGCAAAAGATACTTCTTTATCTATTTCACCAGGATGTTTGTGAGCTCTAGGGATGAAATAATATCCGAAGAAACCTATCGATGCCGTTACACATGAGATGACCCCCCACATGCTTTGTCAAAATAAACAATTCCCCGATCAATGCATTTCACTCTTCCGTGCAATGCACGGGCACCTTACTATAGATTAGTATGACCAAAAATTGAACTAACATTATATATAGTACGATAAATGTTGATGCATGTCACCTAAAATTATATCATTGAAAACTATGTTCAAATACGAATCCAACGATATAGTTTTTGTTGACATGCACTAACATTTTGTCAGTTAAATCTTTAGTCAAATTCAATGGTGGACTAATAAACCATGACCGATGTAGTACTAGTGTAGAGGGCAGCGCTGGATGGGAGTCTCACCCCGCTCGTGGCGCGGCAGTAAAGTCGTCATATCACAAAACCCAACCACTCCCAGTAATAAGTGGCCTAGTAAAATAAACGGACAAGCAACCATCACATCCCTCCGTATTTTTGCATTTCATCTCTCTGCATTTACTTTCTCCGGTTCTTCTCTCACACTCGATCCCTAGCTACTACTCCTAGTATCCCTAGCTACTACTCCTAGGGCCAGTTCTTTTGGCGGCTTAAAAAATAAGTTGTCTCATCCCCAGCTTTTCCCATAAGACTAGTCATAGTGGAGAGTAACATTAAGGCGCCTTACTCATTTATTTGGGCTTCTAAACTACTACTAGTACCTCCGTCCTGGTTTATTCGTCACCATTGTATTTTGTTCTAAATTTTGACCAAAGATTTAACTGATAAAATGTTAGTGCATGTGACATGCACAAACTTTTCATTAGTTAAATTTATGATAAATATTTGACAGAAATTACAATGGGGACCAATAAACCAGGATGGAGGTAGTAGTAATGGCATTACTAATCTAGAAGCCTAAACGAACTGGCCCATGGTACTCCTACTACTAGTAGTACTCAAGTTGGAATTCCAACTAGACGACACAACTTGTTAGGAAAAAAATTCGATACAGGGTGTAGGAAGAGGTTTGGGAATTTGCATGCCTTTCCGACCAGTGAGATACTCCATACAAAGTACGACAAAGAAATAACCACAGAGAAGGAAGCTAAAAGTAAACAATCAAATGATCATTTTTTGCATTCGTTTTGTATTGAATCATTTCACAAGCTTGACCAGTGTTGTTTTTCTACTTTTACAAAAACCGCATCGTAATGTTAAAACGTGCATTTGCACGTGCATAAGTAATTGTAGTACTCCCTTCGTCTAGGTGTATAAGTCTTCCCTCCTTCTTGGTCACGGTGCACAACCAAAGATGACTTATTCACCTGGATGGAGGGAGTAGCACAGTCTGCTAGCATATATAGAGAGAGACATGTAGTGCGATAGTATATAGTAAAGTTTGTGCTATATGCACGTACTTACAAAATGCATACGGATACACAAGGTTTCCAAACATTCCCTTTTACATACTTAATTAAGGACGCTAATAATTCCCGAACGTTCGGGACTTATCATTCGCGTCCCAAAACTAATGAGATCGCCTTACGAAACTAAATTATACTCCTACTAAAAGCCACTTGCGGTGCGCCATGAGTGCCCTGGTGCGCGGCTGTTTCCCAGCGCACCAACACAACGCCTCTTCCTCAGCCTCGCAACTCACGAGGTGCTGATTAGTGGCTTGCCGGCGGGAGAGCGCGATCTCACCGGTGTGGTGATCAGGCGCCAACAGGTACTCCTCCTCATCGGAAGCGTGCACCCGTTCCACGTATCGCTAAGCGTAGATGAGGCGCTTGGGCCCGGCTGCACTCAGGGCTTTGGTACGGGCGTCCTCCGCCACCCTCACAGCCCTCGCACAAGCCTTCTACCAAAGAGCCAATTTCCTAACTCTGTCGGACGCGACATAGACCTGCCAGGCAGCTTGCCCTGTGGTGCGCTTCTCTTCCTCGAACATCTTCTCTGCCTCTATTTTGGTGTGCTGTATTGGAGGCAAAGCCCCCCACAAGGCGACATCCATTTCTTTTCAAGGCTCTTCAAGGCTGGGGGGGCTCGGCGGGTGGCGAGGCGTTCTCCTTGTAGCGGGGAGCCGACGTGTCCTTCGACACACGTGTTGGCAAGATTGGGAACGCCAACGCATCCACGTCGATGCGCCGCGGCGAGGACTGGAATGCCGACGGGTCCTCCTCAACTAGTGGCGGCGAGGAATGAAACAGCAACGTGTGACCGTCTGCGTGGTGCAGCGAGGGGCACCTAGGGCTTGGGAGGGGTGATGTCGTGGTGGTCGACATGAGAGGGAGGGGGAGGAGATAGCGATGACTGTGAGCGTTCTTCCGAATGCCGTGGAATGCACAGTAATTATAGCGACACTGACTTAACTGCAGGTCTAGTTGCATCACTGACATGTGGGCTGCTACCTGATACGTCTCCAACATATCTATAATTTATGAAGCATTCATGCTATTAATCTGTTTTGGATGTTTATGGGCTCTATTATACACTTTTATATTTTTTTTGGGACTAACCTATTAACCGGAGGCCCAGCCCAAATTGTTGTTTTCTTGCCTATTTTAGTGTTTCGAACAAAAGGAATATCAAACGGAGTCCACATGGAATGAAACCTTCGGGAGCATTATTTTTGGAACGAAAGCAATCCAGGAGACTTGGAGTGGAAGTTAGGGAAGATTCGAGGTGGCCACGAGGCAGGGAGGTGTGCCCTACCCCCCTAGGCGCACCCCCACCCTCGTGGGCCCCTCGTGGCTCCCCCGACCAACTTCTTTCACCTATATATGTCCATATACCCTAAAAACATCGGGGAGCACAAAAGATCGGGAATTCCGCTGCCACAAGCCTCTGTAGCCACCAAAAACCAATTGGGACCCTGTTCCAGCACCTTGCCGGAGGGGGATCCCTCACCGGTGGCCATCTTCATCATCCCAGCGCTCTCGATGAGGAGGAGGGAGTAGTTCACCCTCAGGGCTGAGGGTATGTACCAGTAGCTACGTGTTTGATCTCTCTATCTCTCTTGTTCTTGATTTGGCACGATCTTGATGTATCGCGAGCTTTGCTATTATAGTTGGATCTTATGATGTTTCTCCCCCTCTACTCTCTTGTAGTGGATTGAGTTTTCCCCTTGAAGTTGTCTTGTCGGATTGAGTCTTTAAGGATTTGAGAACACTTGATGTATGTCTTGCCGTGCTTATCTATGGTGACAATGGGATATTCACGTGATCTACTTGATGTATGTTTTGGTGATCAACTTGCGGGTTCAATGAACTTATGCATAGGGGTTGGCACACGTTTTCGTCTTGACACTCCGGTAGAAACTTTGGGGCACTCTTTGAAGTACTTTGTGTTGGTTGAATAGATGAATCTGAGATTGTGTGATGCATATCGTATAATCATGCCCACGGATACTTGAGGTGACATTGGAGTATCTAGGTGACATTAGGGTTTTGGTTGATTTGTGTCTTAAGGTGTTATTCTAGTACGAACTCTATGATAGATCGAACGAAAAGAATAGCTTCATGTTATTTTACTATGGACTCTTGAATAGATTTATCCGAAAGAATAACTTTGAGGTGGTTTCGTACCCTACAATAATCTCTTCGTTTGTTCTCCGGTATTAGTGACTTTGGAGTGACTCTTTGTTGCATGTTGAGGGATAGTTATATGATCCAATTATGTTATTATTGTTGAGAGAACTTGCACTAGTGAAAGTATGAACCCTAGGCCTTGTTTCCTAGCATTGCAATACCGTTTGTGCTCACTTTTATCATTAGTTACCTTGCTTTTTTTATATTTTCAGATTACAAAAACCTATATCTACCATCCATATTGCACTTGTATCACCATCTCTTCTCCGAACTAGTGCACCTATACAATTTACCATTGTATTGGGTGTGTTGCGGACTCAATAGACTCTTTTTTATTTTGTTGCAGGGTTGTTTGAGAGAGACCATCTTCATCCTACGCCTCCCACAGATTGATAAACCTTAGGTCATCCACTTGAGGGAAATTTGCTACTTCCTACAAACCTCTACACTTGGAGGACCAACAACGTCTACAAGAAGAAGGTTGCGTAGTAGAAATCAAGCTCTTTTCTGGCGCCGTTGCCGGGGAGGTGAGTGCTTGAAGGTATATCTTTAGATCTTGCAATCGAATCTTTTAGTTTCTTGTTTTATCACTAGTTTAGTCTATAAAACAAAACTACAAAAAATGGAATTGAGTTTGCCTCATACGCGTCATCTTTTGAATATCTTTCATGAGAATGATGGGATGGAAAATTGTGCTCAAATGGTAGAAGAAGAAGTCTATAAAATGTTTGGCACTAAATATTTGAATGATGAGCATGATTGCAATGTTGTTAGTATGAACTCTTTGAATATCCATAGTACTAATTGTGATTACACTAGTCATGATGAAAATGTCTCTTATAATCATGTCAATTTTTGTGGAGTGCATAGAGTTTGCAAGTACACACCAAATAGGGAAGATAGATTTTGCAAGAGGCATAAGTATTTAGAAACTAAATGGTTGCAAGAAAGGCTAGATGTGAGTGCTGAAAATTTAAAATTTCTTCACCGTACTTGTGAACTTTGCAATGAACATGGTCATTTAAATCTCCGATGCAAATTGTTCCATGATCGAATCGTGTCCAAAAACTATGATGACTTGATTTCCCTTGCACATCATAAAGAACTTAGTTTGCTTTTAGGTTATGAAGAAATGAAACGTGCAACTATGCATATTCTAGAATTTAACCTTAAGAAATTTCTTGATATTGATCTAGAGAAAACTTATATGTATTGTGCGGTGAATTGCATTGAAAATCCTTATATTGCCAATTATATAAAGAAAAGAAAGCAAATAGAAGATGAATAGATTACTAATGAAAGGGAAGAGACTTCCCAATATCCTCCTATTATTTCTTATGATGAATCAGGTAACGAGGAGGAGCTTTCTATTCAACCAATCTCATTTATAAGGAGCTCAAAGAAAATGGTTAAACCCACACATGATGTAAAGAAGAAAAAGAAAAGATGGAGAAGCAAAGGTAGAAAGGTATCCATCCCAAATGATGTTTCTCCTATTACTCATTGTGATGATGATAATTGCTATACTATTGGTGCTATCCATACTATTATTGATGAGAGTGATTATGCTTATGATATGAAAGACCTAAGCTTGGGGTTGCTATGTTTGATGAGAATGACATGTTTGAGAATATATTTGCTGCAATTAATGTTTGTCCCAAGCTTGGGGGTGCTACGTTTAATGACGATGACATTTTTAGCCTCCCAAGCTTCGATGAGCAAATTTATTATGATGATAGCATGCCTCCTATTTATGATGGTTATATTGATGAAAGTGGTTTTGGAAGAGTGTCAACTTTAGGAAGTAATGATCCCACTATTTTGGACGATGTTGAATCTTATAATATTTATGAAAGTGGATTTGGAGAGGTCATGACTTTATTTAGTGATGAATCCACTATTTTGGAAGAGGTTTCAATTGATTATGATGAGAACAAAGTTCCTACTTATGATGATTATTGCGATGAAACTTATGCTATAAAAAGTAGTGATTATTATATTTATAAAACTTGTCATCATTATGATTACCCTTTTTCTGAACATTACTCTTTTAATGTGGAAACAATTTATAGTATTCGAGTCTCTTATGATACTCCCACTATTCCGAATGAGGAGAATTTTGCTTATGTGGAGAGTAATAAAAATTCTATGCTTGTAGATCATGAAAAGAATTCTTTAGGTGCTGGTTATATTGTTGAATTCATTCATGATGCTACTGAAAATTATTATGAGGGAGGAACATATGCTTGTAGGAATTGCAATAATATCAAGTTTCCTCTCTATGTGCTTACACTACAGGAATCAACTACTTTGCCGTCTGCCACGGCGGACGGCAAAGGCATGAACGGCAGACGGCAAAGGCCTTTGCCGTCAGTCGCGGACAGCAAAAGGCTCCGGCAAAGTAGGCTACGGTAAACAGCTACTTTGTCGTCTGCTTCCTGGCGGCTGACGGCAAAGGCCCTTTGCCGTCTGTGGCGGACAGCAAAGAGAGCGGACGGCAATAATTGCGCTGTCAGAACGTTAAGTGGCTAACGGCAGGCCTTTGTCGTCCGCTGCTGATGGCAAAATTTCTAGTGTCTTTGCCGTCCGCTGTATGATGTCATCTACACGTCACTACATGGCAGGTTCTTTGACGTCTGCCAGTGATGGCAAAGTGCAGGTTCTTTGCCGTCCGCCACTGATGGCAAAGTCTTTGCCGTCTGCCACTGTAGGCAGACTGACCAAATGGGTCAGCTCCCAGGAAGCACAGCTAGATGCCACGTGTCTTCTTTGCCGTCCGCGGCAGACGACAAAGAGCCCGTTGCCGTCGGTGGCAGACGGCAAAGAGCCTGCATATTGGCTCTTTTATCTGTTTTTTATTAAATCCAACAATTTTCATCACAAATATATATGACATATATAGATATATTTCAAAAGGCCATTACAGAGCAAACATATAAGATATCCAACACATAACTTCATCATCCAACCATATATATTACATGCATAGTTCCATCATACATAACAAGTTCAACATAGAGGCATCCAACCATATATATTACAACAGTTTCATCCAACGATACATGCATAGTTCAACGATACAAAAGAAACAGAGAAAGGGATAAGGAGCACTCCATCTATGCAAGCTTTCGTCAAGTGAATGAAGTCTCCAAAATGAAAAATAAGAAAGTTAGAACAAGAAGAGTAGAACAAGAAGAAGACTAGAACAAGAAGAGTAGAACAAGAAGAAGACTAGAACAAGAAGAGTATATCATTTATGAGCTAACTTACGTGAAATGGATCATATATGAGCTAACTAAGTTGAAATGGGTCGTTTATGAGCTAGCTAAGGTGAAATGGATCATTTATGAGCTAACTTAGTTGAAATGGGTCGTTTATGAGCTAACTAAGGTCAAATGGATCGTTTTTTAAGTAACTAAGGTGAAATGGATCGTTTTTTAGCTAACTTAGGTGAAATGCATCATTTATGAGCTAACTTAGTTGAAATGGATCGTTTTTGAGCTAACTTAGGTGAAATGGATCATTTATGAGCTAATTTAGTTGAAATGGATCTTTTTGAGATAACTTAGGTGAAATGGATCATTTAAGAGCTAATTTAGGTGAAATGGATCGTTTTTAGCTAACTTGTGAAATGGATCGTTTATGAGCTAAATTAGTTGAAATGGATCGTTTATGAGATAACCTAGGTAAGATGGGTCATTTTGGAGTTAACCTAGGTGAAATGGGTCATTTTAAAGCTACCATAGGTAAAATGGATCATTTAGGAGCTAATCTAGGTAAAATGGGTCATTTTTGAGCTAACTTGGATGAACTGGATCATTTATAAGCTAACCTAGGTAAAATGGGTCATTTTAGAGCTAACTTAGGTAAAATGGATGGTTTTGGAGGTCAGTAAGATTATTAAGTCATTTTGGAGGAGAAGAAGCTAAGTCTAGGTCATTATGGTAAGCATTGGAGGAAATAAAGCTAAGTCTAGGTCTTTATGCATGTGTTAAGCAAAACACTAGATAAACTTACCAAGATCCAGGAGGTGTAGGAGCGGGGTGGCTCGTGTCGGTAGCTGGAGAAGGATCGTGCGATGCTTGTCTGGAGTTACGCTGCACCAAAGATCATTTCCAATGTCCTGTTAGCATGATGACACTCAAATGTTAAGACTAGCAAGTAATGTCCATTCAAATAAAACTCACCGTGGTCCCAGGAGCAATCACTGGCATCAGCGGAGCGGTCTGACCTGTCTTCTCGCACACAGACTGCACATTTGGTTTTGACGACTCAGTCATACTAGTTAGTAATGAGACAAACACTACATGAATGTTTTGGCTAATCTGCAGAAGAAACTTACCACAAGGAGCTCGTACATGGCCCTTGCCTGCATGTCATTCCGTGCCCTCTCCTCCTCCATCATCTTTGTCGTCCTCTCCTCCAACTCCCGCTGCCTCTCCGCCGCCTCCGCCAGAAGTTTCTCCGTTCTATCTCTCTCACTCTGTATAGAAGCCTGCAACACCACTCACATGACCATTTGTAATCATTGATGGAAGCGCACACAATGTAATGGAGAAAGATAACTGAGTACGTATCACTAACCTTGATGGCGAGTTGCACTGGCCATTCACGAGGCCTTATCTCAGGAGCGGAGCTCGACTGGCGTGCCTTGATCTCCGGGAGAGTGCTAGGACAACGGATAAATCCATCTCCAATGGCTATGGAGCCATGGGACCTCCCGCCACCAGATATCATCAACAGCTCTGGATCAATGGGACCCTGGCTCGGGTTAAAGTCCTCCCCTTTCCTCGCCTTCCCCTCATCTCTATATCTCACGAGCTTGTTATGGGAGGAGATGTTGGTGAAGTTCTTTGCATCATCGAGGTCAGACTGAGAGAAAGCCTTGACTTTCTTGAAAGAGGCAGTGTGGGCCATGGCATACAGGTCATACACCTCTGGCACCTTACCCGCCTTATTGTAGCGTGCCTGAAAGAGAGAAACAATGAAAATTAGTAATTAAAGGGCTCAAGCTAGCATGATGAATGAATTGCATGAATCATGAAGAAAACCACATACCCAGTTGCGCCCGAACAGATATAAGTTGGAGCTGCCTTGATGGTGTGGCACACCTTCCATTTGGGCACGTTTGTCCTTGGCCTCGTTGTGGAGGGCTAGCCATTGTTTTGAGCACCACTCATCGACCAACACCTCCCAACAATCCATCCGATCCGCACACCATCTCGGAGGCGCCTAAGTTAGCAAATAGAAACTTGAGCGCTACGGCTAAGAATTACTAAATGAAGGAACTTAAGTAGAGAAGGCCTTAAGAATTACCTTCATGTACTGCTCCTTACTCAGGAACTTATCGTGGCACGCCGGCTTGGTCTTCTTGATACCACGCAAGGCGTAGTAGTCTCGAACATCCTGCACCCGAGCCTCGTGCCGTAAGTTCTGGAGTAGGCGCTTGCAGACGTTCTCGATAACATGTGCCGCATCCTCCTCGTATCCCTCCTCACACCTGTAGAATGTCTGCAATCAAATGAGACAATATTGATTAGTACAATTAATAACTAGCTAGTTGAAGATTTTTAAATGTGTAAAGGAGAAATTACCCAGAACTTTCTGATCACCATGTCTGCCCTCGTGTCGCACACAACACCGTCGATAATCTCATCCGGCGGGGCCGGGGCAGCCACGTAGTGCTCCCAGCTCAATCCAAGCTCTGGAAGCCGACCCTCACCAGGCAACGTGACAAACCCCGGGAAGTTTTGCCGGCAAAGAACTCCAAGGACGGAGTTGGGCCGGTGGACACTATGATGGTGGTCCCAACCCCTGCAGCATGACAAGGCCAACGCATTAGTTATTTGAAAAAACATGAATGCACAAGGTACAAAAATATTAAATGCACTTACGTACCTCTCCCCATCAGGGAAAATCAACCACCTCTACTCGCGGGTCACCGGCACGCACGGGAGCCGTGTAGCACCACACTGGTAGACGGTGCCCCCTCCTCCTCAAGATCAGTCGACTCCCCGCCATCATCAGCATGGCCACTCGGCTCCTCGGGCTGATCCGGCCAGGTACCCCATCCGGACATGTGCTCCTCTGGGGTCACGTGGGCCGAACTCTCGTGGGCCGAAGGCCAGTCGACCCGAGGCTCGTGGGCCCAAGACCCGTGGACCGGAGGCTCGTGGACCGGAGTCCATGTAGCCTCCTCCTCGGACGAGTCCACCCTAGCAGTCACGTGCTCGGGTGAAACAGCTGGGGGTGGCGGCGAGGAAGGCGACGTAGCAGTCACCCTACCTCCTCTCCCACGACCACGTGCCCCACCTCCTCTCTTCCTACCTCGTCCCCTGCTGGGCACCGCGGTCGAAGAAGAAGGGCCCGGCGGTGTGGCCATACTGTCCAGCAACGCTCTGCGGAGAGGTGCGTCTGGAATGGAAGACCTCAGACCACACTCCCGACCAGCTCCCACCATCTTTCAACACCTGCCATGACAAACAGTAAACGAAATTAGTACAACATAAAAAAAGACCGACATGAAGTAATACTTAAGTGTATCACTTAAGTGTATCATCATCAAGTACAACATAAAAAAATGTAATACCTGACACTACTAATAATCTCGATCAGTATCATCAATAAATGCATAATCATCATCATCACTATAATCAATGACGGGCTCATAGGGTTCATTGGCATCAACATGTGCAAGGCCACCTTGACGTAATCGGTCAAGCATTGACAGGTCATCCGCAACAGTAACCTCTTCTTGTTCCGGCTCTTCTTGTTCCTCCTCTGGGGTGATATCAGATTCATTGTCGTTGTCTACTTCAATGTTTTGGGGTGAAGTATAGCGGTTCTCGAAACGCTTTTTGGAAAGACGTGCCTCTTGGAAGAATTCTCCTTCATATGTGTCTGGGTTAATGTGACGTTCATAATCCTCTTCCTTTGGGGAGAAAGTCTAGCACGTGGCGGCACTTCATAAACGACATCCCAACCTTTCAGATTTGGATTAGTTTGGCAGGCCCACGGTAGATAGAATACTTGGGTCGCCTGTTGAGCCATAATATAGACATCAGGAACATCTAAATGAGTGCTTTGGTTGATTTCAACTAGCCCTACATGTTCATGAGTCCTTCTAGTCTCCTTCGGCTGAAACCAATAACATTTGAAGACTATGACATTCGGTGGGTTTTCACCATAGAACAGAAGTTCATAAATTGCTTCAACTCTCCCATAATACTCGGTACCTCCTTCGCCGATAGCAGATACACAACAATTTGTTGACTTTCGGTCGGCCATAGATAGCTCTTTGCCATACGTACGAAAGCGATACCCGTTGATGTCGTACTTGTCAAATGAACGGACCTTATAGTCAAAACCATTAGCGACTTGTCTCAATTCGGCGTCCATAGACTCTGAATTAGCCTACAAGTTTAATATGAAAGGATTGTTGCATTATGCACAAATTAGCGAATGAAATGAAATTGTCTAATAGAAATTACCGTTTGTTTGAACCAAGAGATGAAACCGGGATAGCCACCTCCTTGCTTTGCGAGAAGCTCATACTCTTCGACGGAATCCTTTTGGATCTCCGCTCCATACGAGAATATGGCGACATATCGACTGTATGACATATCCAGGAATAAGAGTAGTTCAAAGGAAATAGAAGTTGCGAAACAATGTACCGAGAACATACTCGATGTACGACCGCACTTCTATCAGGTTGTTGAAGATATACAACGAAATGGTCCGCCATTCTTTGTTATCGAAAGATACTGGATGTGAAACACTAGCTGGTGCGAGATTTCCTTTGAATAGGCTGAGGTTGGATCCACCCTTTTTAGGCTCATCAACATTGTACCGAGGCTTCGGATTATGCAAATGACGATTTTTGGCTTCGTAGTGCGCTGTTACGAAGTTTGCCGCCTCCTCTGTGATGAATGCCTCAGCCATCGATGCTTCAATTCTACATTTATTTTTACATTTTTCTTGAAGCGTCTTCTGCATCCTTTCAGTTGGGTAGCACCAACGATTTTGCACGGGCCCCGCCCAATCTTGCCTCGGTCAGGAGATGCAAAATCAAATGCTGCATTGGATTAAGGAAGCCCGGTGGAAAGATCTTCTCTAACTTGCAGATCAACTCCGGCGCCAACTCTTCCATTTCTTCTAGCACGCCAGGCGATAGTTCTTTCGCACAAAGAACACGAAAGAAATAGCTGAGTTCTGCAAGTACTAGCCATTCATCCTCAGGGATGAAGCCACGCAACATCACCGGCATTACCCGCTCAATCCATATGTGCCAATCATGACTCTTGAGACCAAATATCTTCAGTTTATCAAGATTCGCTCCCCTCTTTAGATTCGCTGCATACCCATCGGGGAACATCAACTGCTGTTGCACCCACAAGAGAATTTCCCTCATAGCTGGCCTTCCAAGATTGAACCATGCCTTTGGCTTCGTCCAGTTCTGCTTTCCTTTTGGTTCATTCATGTTTTGTAACGGCCTATCACATAGCGCCTCCAGATCGACTCTAGCCTTAGTATTATCCTTTGACTTCCCATCTATGCCGAACAATGTACCAAAAAGTGCCTCGGCGATATTCTTCTCAGTGTGCATCACGTCGATGTTGTGTGGGCAAAGGAGGTCTTTGAAGTAAGGCAGATCCCATAAGCATGTTTTGTGAGTCCACACGTGTTTAGTATTATACCCCTTGAAGTACCCTGGACGTTGTGGATCTGGCTCGAGAGTGTTTAACTGATCCAGGGTCTGTTGGCCTGTCAATGCAGGTGGTGCAGAGTTTTTGACAACTCTACCCCTGATGAAGTTCTTCTTGTCTTTCCTGAACTTATGGCGAGGATCCAGGAACTGTCTATGCATGTCGAAGCAAGAAAACTTGCGACCGGCCTGAAGCCAACGAAACTCAAGAGCTCCCTTTCATGTGGGGCACGGGAACCTTCCATGCACACACCAGCCAACGAATAGCGCATACGCCGGCAAGTCATGCGTCGAGTACATGTACCAGACACGCATTATGAAGTTCCGTTTGCTAAAGGCGTCGTATGTCCTGAACCCATTATCCCAGGCTTCTTGCAATTCGTCCTTAAGCGGCTGCATGTACACATTCATATTTTTGCCCGGATAGTTGGGTCCTGGAATTATCAAC